>NW_008676378.1:0-8204 GCF_000695815.1 Acanthisitta chloris
CTTCATCACCCTGGGCACCGAGCTGGCTCAGCAGCAGCAGCAGAAGCAACAGCCTGGCGGCGGCAGCAACAACGGGGGCCAGCAGCAAGCCATGTCCCTGGCCATCCTCAGAGTCATCCGCCTGGTCAGGGTCTTCAGGATCTTCAAGCTCTCCAGGCACTCCAAGGGGCTGCAGATCTTAGGGAAGACCCTCCAGGCCAGCATGAGGGAGCTGGGCCTCCTCATCTTCTTCCTCTTCATCGGGGTGATCCTCTTCTCCAGCGCTGTCTACTTTGCAGAGACTGATGACCCTGACTCCCTGTTCACGAGCATCCCTGATGCGTTTTGGTGGGCAGTGGTGTCCATGACCACTGTGGGCTATGGGGACATGTATCCCATGACCATCGGTGGCAAGATCGTGGGTTCCTTGTGTGCCATTGCGGGTGTGCTCACCATTGCCCTCCCTGTCCCTGTCATCGTGTCCAACTTCAACTACTTCTACCACCGAGAGACTGATCATGAAGAGCAGTGCCAGTACACCCACGTCACCTGTGGCCAGCAACAGTCACCCTTCTCTGAGCCCAAGAAGGGGGACAGTAATCAGTCTCTTAGCAAATCTGAATTCCTGGAGGCAGAAGACCTGGAGTCCATGAAATACTCCAACTTCATTCCTCCCAATAACCAGGGTTATAAAGAGAAGAAAATGCTGACAGAGGTGTGATCAATTTTGTTGTCCTGGGTCCAGACATGGAGCTGCAAGCTGCTGCACAGCGTCTTCCTACAAGCAGCTGGATCTATTCAGCATTTACATGCCAGACTGTGAATTGTGATACCGTAAACAGAATGATTGTGATAATGGGCTCTTCTGTCCTGATTTGCTGTTTCTCATTACTGTGTGCAGCCAGAAATGTTCTTGCTTTATTCCATGGAGTGCTAGCTGTCATCCCCACTCCCTTGTGAATTTCCTTCTCTGCTTTTGAAGACTGCTTTAATCCAACATTTGCTCTGAAACCTTGTTACTCCACTAGCAGAGAAGCCCTTGCCACTATTTCAGCTGAAGGATTCAGCAGAGTAAACAGTTAAAGGGGCTACAAACATCTGGCTCAAGCTGTGCCCTTAGTTCCTGTGCCAGCGCGGTGCCCTTGGCTGTGGGATCAGTCACGCCTGCCATGCCATTGCCTTTGAATAATGGAAACGCTGCAGCCAGCATCACAGTGAGCTCTGCAGCTGTAGGGGAAAGTCAGCAAGGAGATGCCTGCCTTCTTTGCAGCCCGTGGCATGCTAAAGATCCTCTTGGTTTGTGTTTCAACAAAAAGGTGCATAGGTCTGAAAACTCTTTGCTGCTTGTGACCATATACCATGTATCAAAAACAGGTTTATAGCAATCAACAGGCTTGGTGAAGATTCTCTGTATTTTGAGCTTATCTCAGCCTTATTTATGCCAGTGCCCTGATGTTAATTGGCTTTATCGTACCAACTTAATCTTCATAGTGGTAAGTGCCTTCTGATGCAAGGCGCATTTGAGAGAATTCATTTGTTATCTCCACAGTTCATCTCCACACAATAGAGTTTAATGAGATGTACTTTATGCTTCAGCCATCCAGCTCTGTATTTGGGCATGTGAGAGCAATTGACTCCACTGCTTTTTTATTGAGCATTTGTATAGCTGAGGGAGGTTTGCATGTTGGTGTTTTGTCGACGTTGCTGAAAATTCTGCCCACAGACAGCTGCACCTATGCTGTGTGAAGATCGCACTGATCTAGCAAGTCGCAGGCATAAACTGCCCCAGGGTAAGTGTGTTAACATTTGAGATTGAGATTGGCATGAATACAAATTTCCCTGAGCTATCTGCACAAACCCAACAGCATCCTCCAGACCTGTCAAATGAGGGGATAAACAGCAAGCCTTGAAGAGATGCTTTTGCTGTATTACTGATCTAGCCAGTTCTTGGTATTTCATGGATAGAAGGCACAGCAAATGTTTTTGCACAAGGTTTTATGAGAGCAATTTATGCTAGCAATGCAAAGCATATAGCTTGGCCTGTAGTGCCAGGTTTGCCATGGGACCAGAGATTTGCATCTTAAGATGAACATTTTGCTTCCCAGATCATTTCAGTAGTTTCAATCAGCTCTGCCTTACACCTAACTTTGAAAATGTTTCAAAGGCTGCCAGCAGGTGAGAGAGAGAAATGGATGCTTTCAGATTCTAGTGGCAAATTTTCCTGCAAGGAAAAGTCTTTCTTGTTATAAATCTGAGTGTATATTCTGCATTCACATGTCTGCATGTGTATGAAGGCAAAGGCAGCCATTAATGCCTTGCACCATACTGTATGATATGCATATTAGAATGTACTACATATTGCATGTGGCACATGTAATACATAAACCAGACATAATATCAAGGTGCAAAATACATAGAATACATTTTATGTATATATTAAACTTTTCAGCCATAAGACTAAGAATGCTAAAGGCATATCACAGAATCATAGAATGGCCTGGATTGGAAGGGACCTTAAAGATCATCTAGTTCCAACTCCACTACTGTGGACAGGGACACCTTTCACTAGATCAGGTTGCTCAGAGCTCCATCCACATACTTCAGTATAGTCAGAACTGGCTATAGAACTGCTTGTGAGATGGGATCTGTTTGCATCTTCATTCTCCTGCCTGTTTTCAGTCATCTTGAGATATGGCTCCATGCCTAGAGTGCTTTTATTGTGGCCTCTCCTCATCTGGGCCCTGATTATATTGTAGAAGTTGTTTGTGCCTATCCTAACTGTTCCATTTCTCCAGAGCCCTGTTGTCTTCTCAAAGGTTTTTTAGCATATGGGGATCTCCCTTGGGGTCAGCACACAACCATTATCTTAAAACCTCTCTTGAAATCAGTAGGAAAATGCCACTTGTCTCAGTCTGGGAGACACAGGTGTGGTGTGGTGAGGGCTCTATAGCTCAGAGGAGTTTGCCTGAACAGATGCCCAATTCCTCTTTGCTCCATCGGGGCTGAGGCTAGGGTCTGTGAAAGTTTCGGCCTTGGAAGCTATTCTGCATCCCTGGAAGTATGTAACCAGCTGGTGTGTAAGTTGTCCAGGTGAATAAGTGGGACTGAGGAAGGATCAGCACGGTGGCATCTCTGTTGATTTTGTGTAAAAAGGTGTCCAGATCATTGAGTTTATTCAGTGAAAAGCTGGTGGTGTTCTTAGTCATGTTTCAGGGTCACTATAATGAAGTCTTTTCTACAAGGGCAAAAGAGGGACTTTTCTTCGAATTTCATGTTCTCCAGCAGGTGTGCTAAAAAGTAGCAAAAGAACCTGCTGTTTAAGAGGGATGTTTCAAGGCTGCTGCTGTCTCCTAACAAAATGCCCATGTTTGGGGATATTTTATGCTTGAGTATATCAGCTGATAAAAGTTTCCCCAAAGTAAGATATAAAAAACTCAGGTTAAACATAAGTTCAGGAGGAGTCAGGAGACACACTGAGCCTACGTCAGAAAATTCCTCTGCTCATTTCTTCCCTTGGGCCTGGCCCCATTGCCCCTGCCAGGCAGGAGCCCTCCCTGCTCAGAACAGGTTGTTCTCCTGACCAGCATGACAGACAGCTGGGCATGGAGACTCCAGCAGAAAGAGATGTGAGACAAATTACTGGTAGCATAATCCCAGCATACCTTATAAAGATGCTCTTGGAAAGAGATTTCCAGCTCTTGGGTGAAATTAAGCTGTGAGTTTCTAGGTAAAATCCAGCAGTTAGTTTCTAGTGGCTTTTGAAAGTCTTCATGCAGACACATGTGCACCTGCAGATGCATACCCAAAGCATTGGTGTGAAGGGAATTCTGTTGCAAACAGGCAGCTTTGTACTGTTTTTGTGATGTATATTTTTCAGTTCCAAAGGGAAAGTGTACATGAAAATGTGTAACACAGTAGTGGTGTTTGGTCCCTGGGTTTACTGTGTTAGAGCTAAGAGAAATATAGAAAGCCAACAGAAACATGGAAAATGTAACCCCAGGACTCATTTGGGCATGTAAACCCTTCTCTAAGCATCTCCTGTAAAGCAGTGAAGTCCCAGAGTCATCAGTAATACTATGTATTATAGAACTTTTGGAATGTGACATTATTAAGCAACCTTCAGATTTTTTTTCCATGTGACTGAAGTGACATAGTGGCACCATTGCCATTGACTTCACAGAGGTCTGATGCCACCAAATCACAGAGATGCTTTCAGAAATCTTACCTCAAGCTCTCAGCCCTCAGCACTCACTCCTGGATGTTCAAAATGCAAATCTGTTTCCTTCTGAAGCTATTTCCTTCTGAAGGTAGAGCACATCCTTGTGAAGCCAAGTAGGCACCTCCAGGGACTTGTTTCCATAACAACCTCCCGGACTGTTTCTCTCTACGCTGTGACTGTGGCTACAAGCAAAAGCACTCCTTGGATATTTTGTTTTCAGATATTAGCACCTTCTCTGTACAGATGTTTTCTTTGCTTACTGAAGATGATGCCATCCCCTTATACCTTGTGCAACTGTCCTGCCCAACTTCAGATGGACAGTTATCAGCATTTGAAAGCAGGGAGTGCAAACCTGGAGATGAAAAGAGATTTTGTTCATACATCCTTGCACACAGAGAGCTGGGGAGTGTGTGAAGGATGATCTGAGCACTCAGTCAGGAAGCTGAGGGGCAACTGGGCTGTGAATGTAGGGTCATCTGGGTGCCTGGTGACAAGGAATACAAGCTAAAGCATCACATAAAAAAATCAGAAACCCCTCTTTCAGCAATCTCACAAGGAAATAGTTTTGCTGTGGAAGACACCTTTGCTCCTTCCTGACCCCTTGGCTGGTTTGTGACAATACGTTCCCCAGATAATTTTCCCACAGGATGTTTTGCACCAAAGCAGGACAGGGCAGAAATCATCTTGTTGGAAATGGGCAAAGAAGGAGAGGAAGAATTTTACTGAGGAAACCTGGTTTTTTATCCTCAACTCATCAACCACAGAAGGGACTGTCAGTGTGAAAGGCATGAAAACCTGTTTTGTGATATTACTGGTGGATTCCTGCACTTACCTCCAAGATGAAATTCCTATTCTGCTCCTGTTTGGAAGATGTTGAAATTTGGAATTTCTGAACAATTATGTGTTTGGCCCTTCTGATCCAGCTTTCATGGATAAAAATTCAGTGCTACAGCAGCTGAGGGGGTGAAGGTGACTGGACTTGGTGTTCTGTCCTGGGCCCTCTTGTTCAGCATACTGAGATCCCTATGGAGATAAAGAAGAGTGAGTATAAAGAAAATTCAGGGCAGCAAGAGACAGGGTAAGGACTAAAGTGTCTTCCAGCTGGTGATGGAAAGAACAGCATCAACCCTATAAGCAAAGGAACAAACAGCTCCAGCTTCTGCTGCTGTAGCTGAAATAGGTAAGGTTTCTTTTTGTTCTGTGAAATTAATGACTAAGAGTTTCTTGAAATTAATGAGGAATGATTTCCTAATTAAGATTTGCAGCCTAAAGGGAGAATCTGGTTCTAGGTGAAGAAAGAAAGATAATTATAAACTACAAAAATATAGTATGAGCCAGATCCTCACCATCTGCTGATTCAAGCTGGCAAAACTCCATTTAGTACAACTACCTTGGATTATATCAAGCGCCAACTTCAATCTTCTGCATCAAGTCAAACCATATGTAGTATTTGTTAAACTGCTTATTTTTTTGTTTGTTCTTTTCTTAAGGTCCTGTTTACATCAGGGAAAGATGTGCAGATTACAGCAGGAGTTAACCACAGCTTTCCCAAAAGCTCTCAGCCAACTTGAGTCCAAGTAAGTCTACCAAACTGCAAAGTTAAGCTTCTCTTATAAGTTTATATTGACAGAAGTAAGAGCAGCAGCATTTTATTTACATATTTCTCAGTGGCAGAAATATGTGGACAAATTCCTAGGGGAGTTAAAGACTAAAGAAGATTCTGCCCTCAGTGGCAGCCCTGTAAGTACAAGATAGCTCTATTTATGCTGCTGAAAGCACAGCCTTGAGCTCTTCATCGTTGCTCTTTGAAGCCTGCACTATAGACAGATCCCATTCTGAAGACATTTCTAGCCACATTATCAGCAGCCTCACGGTCGAATGCCTGAATTGCAGTCACCTGCTTTACACATAAGGAGGGGAGCAGGTGTTTGCAAGATGAAAAGACTTAATCCCCTGATAAAAGGAACCGGTGAATGCTGAGTGTCCTTAGCTGCCACCAAAGACAGTTGGTGAGGAAATTGCCTGCCAATTACAAGAAGGAGCTGTTCTTGTGCAGGGTCGGGTGCTAAGTAACACAAGGCCCTAGCCTTGTGGGAGGGAAATCCATCAATTTTTTTGAGAGGAAAGCAGACAGGGATTGCACTAGCTGTTTCCCAGCGTAGCTCATGCTGTTTAGTACATGTTATATCCATATGATTTGCCTATCTGACTGGGTTTCCCTTGCTCCAGGGAAGTCTCTTTGGGGCTTGTTGGCTGGCACAAGAGTTTGAATATCATAGCATAACTTTACACTTTGGGAAACACATAACTGTGATCAGTGTGAGTTATACATTCCTAAAGCACAAGCGTTCACTGATAAACCCTCACCACTGGAAATATCCATGTCGTCTGCAGTGCAAATTAATGAGAGGGGCTGAAGCAATGGGTTGAACTTTGCTGGGTACAACTTCTTAGTGAAATGAAAGCAGGATTTACAGGAGGGAAGATCCTTCCATGGTCACCTTAAATACTGAAGCTGTGTTGACTGTCCAAGAGAGACAAGACTTATTGGAAACCTTTGTCTTCACACAAAATATCATTGAAAATTCACTAGGTCCCTCTTTGGCTTCATTGTCACTAAGTGAATATATTTATTCAGTGTCTAAAGACTTGAAAGACCCTTAGTCAAGAACTGCTGTAAATCACAAATTTAGCAATTTAATTATCAAATTTTGCCATTGTTTGCTTAAAGAAAACAGAGGTCTTGATTCTGCTCTCTACTCAAGGTTGGATAAATACTTAAGGACATGAGTGGTATGACTCCTGGTTTTTAAATATGAGAGAAAAGTCAGGCCCAAAGAAGAGGGCTGTAAATGCTAGTCTAGCTCTCATTAGGTGTTGTAGATGCACATTGGTCCACTCACCTGAAAGGTTGTATACAATTTAGATGGCTAGTCTAGATCTCATTAGGTGTTGTAGATGTACACTCACCTGAAAGGTTGTATACAATTTTACACCAACAGAAGGTTTAGCTTTTAGAGTACATATTGGTTTATTGTCTTACATTCTCTGGAGGGAAATGAAATGGTATTTTACAAGAAAACTGGAACATTACCATCTCTTCTTGCTGCTCCTTGATGCATCTGTTGTTTTCAATTAGCTTGATGGCATCCATTTTCAGAAAGCAGATGCTGCCCTCTTTTACACTGGTGCAATTCTGGAATAACTCCACTGACGTCAGTGAAGTGACTCCAAATTTATCCCCAGCGGAAGCAGAATTGGACCACAGTCCTTTTGTTTGCTTATCTGCTCTGGAGCTCTCAGGAAGGTGTGCCATTACCACACCATAAGGTGAAGGCAAGTGCCTTTCTGCTGTGCCATGCTCAGCTCTTTTGTGTCCTTGACATCACTCTCACGTGCCTGGTTGGAGCAGGGGCCAGGCTGGAGCGGGGCATGCATGGCCACCAGATTCCTCATGTTGAATGGAGCAGTTGCCAGTTCTAGATTCTTGACTGCTCTCCCATTCCGATTTCCATTAGGTTCCTTTTGATTTCATATGTTTTACAAGAAGATTTATTTTTTTTAAGCTGAAGAAATGTAATTGCAAGTTGTAATATAACAACAGAAGGGTAGCAGAGGTAGATATGGAGACAAACTCTATCCCACCTACAGTGTTTTGCTGTGATGGTTGTGTGAAAAGTATTGCAGTCATGGTAGGTTGACTGCACATCTGCTGGTTTCAGGTCTCCATGTTCAGGGAATAATTTTTAACAAATTGGGCTACTTCTTTCCTGCTCTAACTCTTCTGTCTCAGTCATGCCTTCCCTGAAAATAGACAGAAAGCTTCAAATAAAAGCCATTAGCAAGCTGCATGGAAAAATATCACTTGAGGTGACACAGATGAGGGTAAATAGAAGAAATCATCACAGAATCATAGAATGCTTTGGGTTGGAAACAGACCTTAAAGATCATCTAGTTCCAACTCCCTGCCATGGGCAGGGACACCTGCCACTAGACCCGGCTCCTC
>NW_008676378.1:8225-18968 GCF_000695815.1 Acanthisitta chloris
GGACACCTGCCACTAGACCAGGCTCCTCAAAGCCCCATCCAGCCTGGCCCTGAACACTTCCAGGGATGGAGCATCCACAGCTTCCCTGGGCAACCTGTGCCAGTGCCTCACCACCCTCACAGGAAAGAATTTCTTCCCAATATCTAATCTAAACCTACTCTTTGTCAGTTTGAAGCCTTTCCCCCTTGTCCTTCCACTCCAGGCCCTTGTAAATAGTCTCTCTCCATCTTTCTTGCAGGCTCCCTTCCAGTATGGAAGGCTGCAATTAGGTCACCCTGAAGCCTTCTCTTCTCTAGGCTGAACAATCCCAATTCTCTCAGCTTTTCCTCATAGCAGAAGTTAGCCCTCTGATCATCCTGGTGCCTCCTCTGGACTCACTCCAGCAGGTCAATGTCCTTCCTGTGCTGGGACCCCAGAGCTGGATGCAGCACTCCAGGTGGGTTTTACCAGAGCAGAGCAGAGGGGTAGAATCGTCTCCCTCACCTGCTGCCCACACTGCTTTGCATGCAGCCCAGGACATGGTTGGTTTCTGGGCTACCATTGCACATGAATGGTTATATTGAGCTCTTTGTCTACAAATGCCCCCAAGTCTTTCTCACCATTCTCTGAATCAGTTAAGAACAGAGTAAAGAAGCAGTGTGAGACAGGAGGGAGGTTCTTACCTTGAGGACTAGTTTATAATAATAGCAGTAAAGTTGAGGCTGTGAAATTTAACAATGAAGCAACCTAAGTGTCATCATCAAGACTGGATTAGGACACAGAACTAGATGACTGAATAATTGGCTTAAAGAAATGGAAATATATTAAATAGCATGGAAATTAATGTTGTGATAGGGATTTTGGTGGCAAGCATATCACTTGGGGAAGACAGACAAAAGGAAAGATTGGGGATGCTTAGATCAGCCGGAGTGCCAGAGTCACTTACGGAGACACCAGATGAATGCAGCCATAAAAATTGCAGGTGCAAGTCTTTGAAAGTCTCAGAACAAGCACGTTCAGTAGCGCCTGGGAAATGTTAATTCTGTAAGGCCTCATCTGGAATGCTGTGTGCATTGTTGGTGATCTAAATTTGGTCAGGAAGAATGCACAGAAGAACAGAAAGCATGATCAGGTGAATGGAAACTGCTTTACAAGTGGAATCTGGAAGAGCCTGACTTTTCTAGGCCAGCAAGAGATTGACAAGACCTGTAGTTAGGAAAATACTGGGGGTAAAGTAACCAAAAGGGAACAAAGAGATGAGAAATTATAAGATCTTCCCACATTTCTTATGTCCTCCAGCTCATTGGAAATGGCACACACTGTACCCTTTTACCTATAAAACACCAAATCCTGGTGATTTTCTCTTTTAATACTTGGGGTTTGTGGGTAGAAGGGAGAACTAGGGGAAGAATTGTGAGTCTTGAGAAGTGTTTTTTCTCTGTGGGATTGGAGGAAGAGAAAGCAATCCCTAGGAGTGGAGTAGGATGGGGCAGGGGATACCAGATCATTCTAGGTGTTCTGGATCCTGCAGTCAGAGAGGAAGGTCATACCTCTTAAAAACCCCACCAAACTCTGTTCACTAGTCTTCCCCTCAGCCTGGAACCTCTGCTTAGCCTGTCTGGTCTTTTCTCCCTATTCAGAGCTCCTTAGCTCTGTGCTGACCTTCCTCCTTCCTGTAGTTATTGGAACAGTGCATTGCATCTAATTTTGAGAAAGCCTCGAGCCAGATGTGCTCTGTCAAGTAAGCTGATTTGAGCAACCTGGTCTAGTGGAAGGCATCCCTGCCCATGGCAGGTTGGTTGGAAATAGATGATCTTTAAGGTCCCTTCCAACCGAAACCATTCAATGATTCTGTGATTTGTATGCAGAAATAAACAGCGATGCATAATCTTCAACAGGTGCATAGAATCATAGAGTCATTAAGGTTGGAAAAGACCACCAAAATCATGAAGTCCAACCTTCAGTCGAATATCAAAATACCCAATAAACCTGGACCTCCCCTGGTACAATTTGAGGTCATTTCCCCTTGTCCTGTCACTAGTTGCCTGGGAGAAGAGGCTGACCCCCAGCTTGCCACAACCTCCTTTCTGACAGTTGTAGGGAGCAGCACTGTTGATTGAAGGTTGGAGCAGTTGAGAACAGTGGTCACTCTGGCCTGATTTCCTATTACAGGCACCATTTTGACATAGAATAAAGCTTCACATTCTCTCAGTTACCTCTTTCAGTTCATTTCATGTTGCAGAAATGAGTATCTCTTTAAGCTCAGGAGGCAGAATAGACATGGATCAAGGTGGGAACTTCACCCATCCAGCCAGCTCCATGTCACAGAAGTTCCAAGAATATCTGTCCTTATACTTTGCCCTTGAGCCTTCTAGCTTGTTGCTACTCTTAATTCACTTCTGTGATGATACCATCCTCTTGTGATTTCTATCGATATTTTGTCTAGCTAGTTCTGCTCTTTAACTTTAGCTCTGCTATTTCTCATTTAAGTAGAAAGATGGTGAAAGGCCTTGAGGGGAAGCCATATGAGGAGCAACTGAGGTCACTTGGCTTGTTCAGCCTGGGGAAGAGGAGACTGAGGGGAGACCTCACAGCAGTCTGCAGCTTCCTCACAAGGGGCAGTGGAAGGGCAGACACGACACTGATCTCTGGTGATCACTGACGGAACCTAAGGGAAAGGCATGAAGTTGTGTCAGGGAAGAGTTAGGTTGGATATAATGGGAAGGTTCTTCCCCCAGAGGGTGTTTGGGCACTGGAACAGCTCCCCAGGGCAGTGGTCACAGCCCCAAGCCTGACAGAGCTCAAGGAGTGTTTGGACAATGCTCTCAGGCACATGATGTGATTCTTGAGGCTGTTCACTGACGGAACCTAAGGGAAAGGCATGAAGTTGTGTCAGGGAAGAGTTAGGTTGGATATAATGGGAAGGTTCTTCCCCCAGAGGGTGTTTGGGCACTGGAACAGCTCCCCAGGGCAGTGGTCACAGCCCCAAGCCTGACAGAGCTCAAGGAGTGTTTGGACAATGCTCTCAGGCACATGATGTGATTCTTGAGGCTGTGCTTGCAAGGCCTGGAGTTGGATTCAATGATCCTTGTGAGTCCCTTCCAACTCAGATCTTCTACGATTCTGTGATTCTATGAGAAAAAAGGAAAAAGCAAAGCAAAGGAAATGTTACGGATAGCCATGCACATTATGGCATTAACAGGATAGCGCACACAAATCCGGTGGTCCATAAGTTGCCTTTAGGGCTTGTCCCAAGCACTTGGCACCATTTCTTGAGTTATGGCAGTAAGCCAAGTTAGAAAGGAGTTATGAGACACACAGAGTGAGCCAGTGAGTTTCATTTCAACTGTGAACAGTGTTGCATATGTTTCTGAGCTCCGTTCACTCATAGAACAACAGAATATCCTGAGTTGCAAGGGACCCACAAGGATCATCGAGTCCAACTCCTGGCCCTGCACAGCACAGCCCCAAGAATCACACCATGTGCCTGAGAGCATTGTCAAAATGCTCCTTGAGCTCTGTCAGGCTTCAGGCTATGACTGCTGCCCTGAGGAGCTGTTCCAGTGCCCAGACACCCTTTGGATGAAGAACCTTTTCCTGATATCCAGACTAACCCTCCCCTGGCACAGCTACATGCTATTCCCTTGAGTCCTGTCTCTGGTCATCAGAGAGAGGAGGTCAGTGCCTGCCCCTTCACTTCCCCTCGTGAGGAAGTTCTAGACTCTGATGAGGTCTGTCCTCATGATGTAGATGACATTGATTCATGAGGATATGTAAGATACATGGGAGACACATTTACTGTGAATCTTCAAGCAGATCTGACTTAATTGTGCTTAAGTAGTATGTACACATATTCTTTTTCTTTGCCTTTGCATTGCCAAGTAAACAGCTCCAGAACACTCTATCTAGTGTGTGAAACACTAACGTGCTCTTAACTTTTGACCAAGGTCTGACCCTATTTGCCCTTTCCATGCTTCAGTTTTATACCTTCCTCAGTCAGAACCTGCATTCTTATAATGGATTTGTTTTATATATATTATATATGGGTTTATAGCACTGTCATTGAACAGGAAGGAGCTCTGTGCATAAGCTCCCTCATCAGGAATGGAGGAGCAGCCCTGCTTTGTGCCTGAATCCAACTTCCTCCTCAGAACATAAAATAGGAAGGTACTTTGTAGATATTTACCTATTGGTCCTGTTTGGTGTCATATTTACCTCTTGGTCCTGTTTGGTGCTAGACAGCCAATTTAGGACTTCTGCTTTATCATTGTACTTTCTTTTAGATAAGTACTACAAATATATTGTGTGTTTCTCAAGCTCTGGTTTATTCTGATATTCTAATGTATCAGGAATAGTACTGCCAGGCACGTTCCTGTTAGTACTGTAGGCTATGGGCTTTCATGCTTACAAAATAGTACCCACAAAGCCACTGATCTTTGTAGTCTGTCCTTGGAATTGGCACTGTGACTTTCAGAAACATTTTGAAGAGTATTCATGATCTACTACAGTTTTTAGGAGTGGATTGCAAGCATTTCTCTAGGACATACTTCCATCAAAGGGTGCTCCTTCCTCAAAACCAGCAGTATTTGTGTGGGAAGTTTCATTTCAGTTCATTTTGGTATACTTCACGAAATGCATGTTTGGAAAATTTTGTTATGTGATCATTTTCTTAGTGTTCTAAGTTTGCTTTTTATTTATTTTAAAATGCATGTAAACAAGGTAAAATACAAAATTTTGGGTTTATGTCTTTTTTTACATGGATCTGTAATGAAAGATATAACATGAATTTGGGGTTTGTGGGGATTTATTTTGGAAGGGAGGGAATTGTCCGTGGCTTAGGAGACTTTTTAACACACTTTTTTTGAAGCAGTGTAGTGGTAGCCATTGGATGTTCCTGATTATTAGCAATGTGGCTCCAGTGTCAGCTCCAATACTTCCTTGAATTCAGTTAGGTAATACTGAAATGCTCCAAAAGAGATGAAATGACAGACCAAATGGTATGAATACTGCAGCATGTATTACTAGTGACAGAAAGGATGTTCCAGTGCTCTGGCTCTGGCTGAGACAAGCCAGTTGTTCTTTTTTCAGCTGGAAAATGTGCCCAGGTGAAAAAGTTGTTTGATAACACCAGACTGCTTTTACAGTGCAGTCTGACTTGCTAAAACATGTAACTCTGAATTCTGAGCTCCTCCTGTTTCCACTCAGGTGGTCATCTTTTAGGATGTTTTTACTCAGAGAATATGGAATAGGGAAAAAAAAGAAAAAACCCACGAAAAATTGTTACTGAAAATCTTCTGGGTGAATTAAGAATGGAAGTAGAAAGTACTAAGGTGCTATGTACAGTGTGCTGTAGTTCACTTTGTTACTTACCTTTGTTTTGGCTCTTTAAAAAAAACCTGTGCAGATCTGTGAACTGCCATTAACACTTAGCTAAGGGGATTTCAGAGAAGATGAGTTGGGAATGCTTTGCATAGCAACCATTAATCAACATTTCCATAGAAGATGTCTGAATACATATTGATCAAGGCAGCTGCAGCTGTGATATAGCTGTGATGGGTTTTGGAGGCTGATGCAGCTTTCC
This sequence comes from Acanthisitta chloris, assembly GCF_000695815.1. Taxonomy (NCBI): domain Eukaryota; kingdom Metazoa; phylum Chordata; class Aves; order Passeriformes; family Acanthisittidae; genus Acanthisitta; species Acanthisitta chloris. Next base: position 13,786 of record NW_008676378.1, read on the forward strand.
TCTCCATCCTCCATCCCCAATCATGGAACCTACGTAGCAGAAAAAACACCCACTGGTACTTCTGGCGCTGACATTTCTGCTTGTTAGTAATTGCATCAAGAGGTCATGTGAGGGTTTTTGCTAGTTAAAGGACCACTTAATAAGGAAGGTCTTGGTAATTAAATACTGGACTTGGAGTCAAGGGGACGATCCCCAGTGCCATCACATGGCCTTGGATGTCCCACATATCTCAGTGCTTTGGCAATAAAGTGGGACAGTATTAGGCTATTTAGTTCCTTCTTTTCCCTAAACCATTGAGACAGGGAAATCTTTATTTGAGTATGTCTAATGTCTTACCTATCACCTATATAATGTCAGGCACAATTGGGGACCCCAAATCCCTCAGGACAGTGTTGTATTACTGTCATAACAGTCGTAATGAGCAGATTGACAGTGAGCATCAAAGAAACACAGGGAAATATTTGGCCCTATGCATGAGACTCATGGAATACCCAAATGCTAGCAAGTCCTGCTGTTACCCAGCTCTGTATTGGCTTTGGGCCAATGCTTTGACCATGCTGATCTGATTCCTGGTTGTCAGGCTCAGACACAAAATACTTGGTGCAGCCCCCTTATTCATGACTCTCCATTCCCTTGCAGGCTGCCTTATAATTAAAACTGCAAAATATTTCTATCTGACAAAGCCCAGAGCTGGTTTACTGCGAGGTAAATTCAAAGCTCGTTGAATGCTCCATGGAGATAAGAGACTGACATCAACTTTTCACAGCTAGTCCAAAAGAAGGAAATTTATGCAAGTTTGTCTCTTCTACCCCATGAGTTGCTATCAGAGATCAAGGTGTTAAAGCAGCAGAAGGAAATATTGTGGAGATGGGAGGAGTTCACCACCTCTCTCAGAGATTGGTATCAACTCTCCAAGCAGGAAGGTGATTTGGATGCTAGCAGCTCACTGGTACTGAGCAGTCAGATCTGCACTTTGAATCTGGCAAGATCATTTTTCCACAGCTTTTCACTGGCATTGTTAGGAACTAATCCTTCTAAATGCTTTGCTGGTTTTTCTTCCCTTATGGTCTTTCAAAGGAATATGAGGATACATATAATAGCAATTATGGCTCTTCATGGTTTATATTTAGCCATATATTGGTGATTCAGAAGCAAGCATATGTGAAAAGGCCCAGATGAATCCTCTTGCAAATTCCTTCCTGTCCTGTAGTGTAGGTGCCTGAGCCTTACATGCAAGGCATGAGTCTTACAGAAACCTTCTGGTTTTGGAGAGGGCCTCTTGCTGTGTCTTTGTGTCCACCATGATGCATGGTGAGTTTTTTTGGATGACTGAAATATTTTAAGAGCCCTAATGATGCAAAGACTTGGTTTCAGGCAGATGGAGCCAAATTCTCAGCTGGTGTTCATACATCATCACGTTTTTCTTCTGATGCCAGCTAGGCAATGTGGTGCAGGGTGCTTTGGAAGCCTTTAGCTTTTCAGTTGGTCAATTTTCCATATGGTTAGGAAACAAGACCTGTTTATCTTGAAAATTCAGTGTTTTGAAGTGTAACTAAAGTTCCCATTTGAATGTTTTTGAGTTATGACTGTCAGATTTAACACAACATCCTGCCAGTCTGTGGACAGACTGATGCTCAGAGGCACAATCTGGGTCTGGATCTGGTATGAATCTGGCATTTCATTTTTCCTGTGACTCAGTACCCCCAATAAAATCTTTCTCTCCTCAGCACAAGGCTGGGAGTTTATCAGTGATAGCATTCTATAGGAACAAGCAGTGTATCTATTGGTAAACTCACTTGTTTTCAGATAATGCAAATGACCATTCTTTTCCTACAGGGCATCACAAGCAGATTGTGGGAGGCAGGGCTGGGAAATCAGAATCATAGAATCACAGAATGATTTGGGTTGGAAGGGACCTTAAAGATCATGCAGTTCCACCCCCTGTGCCATGGGCAAGGACACCTTCTACTAGACCAGATTGCTCAAAGCCCCATCCAACCTGGCCTTGAACACTGGAACACATGGAAGGTGTCCCTGTCCATGGCAGAGGGTTGGAACTGGATGGGCTTTGAGGTCCCTTTCAACACAAACCATTCTGTGATTCTATGAATATTTCGCTGTGCCCCTTTCAATGCTTTCTGTCAATAATCTGAAACCTCACTACTTGGTCTTCAGGCAGCTGCAGTGGGAGTATAAATACTTAGCTAAGCAGCCAGGCACTCAGAAGATACTATACATTCACATTCTCAGAAGTTTGATAGAAGATAGCATTTTAAAAAATGCTTGTTAAAACCTAAACACTTGGCCATTGGGAAATTTTCTGGTGATATTAGTGAAAGAGTTGGACCAAGAGCAAGCACAGTTGAAAATTATGCTTCTTACTCTGAGCAGATGGTCAAGGGAGGTGATCTTGCCCCTCTACTCAGCCCTTCTGAGGTGTACCTGGACTGCTGTGTCCAGTTCTGGGTTCCTTGGTACAAGAGAGACATGGAGCTCCTGGAGCAGGTCCAGTGAAGGACTACAGAGGCGATTAAGGGGCTGAAGCATCTCTCTTATGAGGAAAGGCTGAGGGAGCTGGGCCTGTTCAGCCTTGAGAAGAGATGGCTGAAAGGGACCTCATCAATATCTCTCAGTATCTGCAGGGAGGTGTCAGAGGATGGATCAGGCTCTGCTCAGTGGTGCCAAGCAATAGGACAAGAGGCAACAGGCAGAAACTGATGCACAGGAAGTTCCACTTGAACATGAGGAAGGACTTCTTCACTGTGCAGTAACTGTGCACTGGAACAGATTGCCCAGAGAGGCTGTGGAGGCTTTTGTAGTTGTGCTCTAGGATGGCCCTGTTTGAGCAGGGAGGTCAGATCAGATGACCCACTGTGGTCCCTTCCAGACTGACCCATTCTGGGATTCTATGATTCTGTGAGGGATTCTATGATACTGTGAGTTAGTACTTAATGGTGAAAGAGTGATGGGAATAGAGAATCCTTTGTACTCGAATCACCTGCTTTAGGGACTGGTGAGCTGTAAATGAACTTGGCTGCTTGTATGTACATTGCTGGTTTTGATCACCCTCTTTGTGCCCAGATGATTGTTGCTCTGCTGATCCCTTGAGTGTATAACCTGCACTATGCTACCTCCATTCACTTCTCCAGGCATGGAGTCCACTAAAGCAGTGCCTCCCTTCACAGTAATTTCTTTTAGCTCCATGACTTCATCGAAGCGTGGCAGCTTTCCTATAAATTAATGCAGTTGCTTTCAGTTTGTTAATGCTTTACCATGCCAGCCTGATGTGTCTCAGCTGCAAAGGCAAAATTAAACATCACTGCATATGTGGGGCCAGAGTTAAGCCTTGGGGAGGAATCGAGAGAGCGAGAAAGGCAAAATGAGCCAGAGGGACCCTAGAGACCCTTGGGAGGGGGGGAGAAGTACAGACTATTACCACTGCTACAATCATGCAGAAGTTTCCTTGTTCCCAAACCCATTTTCCACACTTCTCAGCAGCAGCTGCAATCCTGGCTTCCCAGGGCTCAGGCATAAGCAGAGCAGAAGAGAGGACCATGGCTGTTTTGCTGTCCCCAGCAGGCTGTTGTCCTTAGCAACTGTTGCCTTTGCCTTTGCTGCAGACCCAGCTCTGATGTTTTGGTGTGATTTTCTGTGCTGGTTCTCTGGGTATACTGCAAAAAAAGCATTTTAAACAGCAATGTAGATAAAACAGATGAGGATTTAACGAGTGCTAGCAACTGAAGTTAAAGCTGATAAGGAAGGTTGGATTCAAGTTGAGTAAAACTCAGGCTGCTTCATCTTCTCAGCTACTTTAGGCTGAAATAATTGACCTTTGTGATCCTTTTCAGAAATTTTAATGAGGACAAGCGCCTCCTGTAGAATTTTAATTTCAGGTCATTGACTCTGCAGTTCTCCCAGAATATTTCTTTGTGAGTCAAGGGAAAAACCTAAGCCCTGTGTCATAGGCTTCTCCAACACTGATGAGAAGGCTTTGAAATCTGATTCACAGTCCAAATTTTGACGTCTGTAGTTTGGCTACATCTTTGATCCATAAATAGGAAAGGATTGGGAAACAGTGGATGCTGTATCAGTTGAGCAAGAGCATATGTGCCAGGTGTGTCCATGCATGTGCATGTAAGGGCTTGGTGGACAGTGAATGCTGGATAGCTGTAAGCTACCCAAACGACAAGTTTTTTCAGTGATTCAAAGTAAAATGCAAATGGTGTGGTAAATAGCAACACTGTGAATTGAATTTGGCTTTGTACAGTACTTCCCATGTTGTAAGCAATACCTGTTCATAGAATCATAGAATCGCTGAGACTGGAAAAGACCTTCAAGATCATCAAGTCCAACCTGTGACTGATCACCACCTTGTCCACTAGACCAGAGCACTAAGTGCCATGTCCAGTCATTTCTTGAACACCTCCAGGGATGGTGACTCCACCACCTCCCTGGGCAGCACCTTCCAATGTGTAACAGCTCTTTCAGTGAAGAAATTCTTCCTGATGTCCAACCTGCACCTCACCTGATGCAGCTTAAGGCCATTTCCTTTTGTCCTGTCACTAGTTGCCTGGGAGAAGAGGCCAACCCTCACCTGGCTCCAACCTCCTGTCAGGTAGTTGTAGAGTGATAAGGTCTCCCCTGAGCCTCCTTTTCTCCAGGCTAAACACCCCCAGCTCCATTAGCCACTCCTCATATGACTTACTCTCTACATCCTTCCCCAGCTCTGTTGCCCTTCTCTGTTCTTAATTAGTCTCAGGGTTTACCGAATACAATTTCTCAGCAGCAAAAAGCAGCAATTGTTCGGGAGGTTGGTGTGTAGCTACTAGGCTTTTTCTGAATGAAGATTACTGTTGTTTATTCAAGAGAATACCCACAGAAAGACAGGTGATCTTTCTGCACAAAGACACGTGCTGACATGGGAGAAACTGCAGAATTGGACTGAATTCTGGATAGCCTGAAAATTCAAAGAAAAACCTGCGATGTGGAAAATCTGCCTTGTACTGACTGTTGCTGTCTGGAAACGCCAAGAGCCTGTGAGGAGTTTGTAGGGTGTTGCAGTGCCATCCTGTGGGCCATGGAGATATGAGACAAGGCAACACCTGGATGTGCGACCTGCACTGCGATGAGCTGCTGGTAGTGGTCAGTTTAGCTATTGTCGTGGCTTAACCCCAGGCAGCAGC
>NW_008676378.1:19014-36794 GCF_000695815.1 Acanthisitta chloris
GTCCCCACCAGTGGGAGCAGGGAGAGGATTGGAAAGCTAAAAGCTAGAAAAGTCAGGGGTTGAGGTAAAGAACCTATTAGAAAAAGCAAAATCTGTGTATGCAAGCAGAGCAAAGGAGGAATGAATTCACTCCATCCAGAGGGACCTTGACAGGCTTGAGAGGTAGGCCAATGCAAACCTCATGAAGTCTAACAAAATGAAGTGCAAGGTCCTACATCTGGGTCATGGCAATCCCAGGCACACCTTAAGGTTGGGTGGGGAAGTCATTGGAACAAGCAGTGAGGAGAAAGACTTGGGAGTGACAGTGGATGAGAAACCATGAGCTGCAGTGTGCACTAGCAGCCCAAAAAGCCAATTGAATTCTGGGCTGCATCAAAAGGAGTGTGGGCAGCAGGTCAAGGGAGGGGATTCTGCCCCTCTACTCTGCTCTGGTGAGACCCACCTGGAATACTGCACACAGTTCTGGTGTCCTCAACATAAGAAGGACATAGAACTGTTGGAGCAAGTCCAGAGGAGGCCACGAAGTTGCTAAGAGGACTGGAGCATCTCCCCTGTGAGAACAGGCTGAGGACGTTGGGGCTGTTCAGCCTGGAGAAGAGATGACTGCATGGAGACCTCATAGCAACTTTTCAATATCTGAAGGGCCTACAAGGGAGCCAGAGAGGGACTCTTTGTTAGGAACTGCAATGATAGGGCAAGAGGTAATGGATTCAGATTGAAGGAGGGGATGTTTAGGTTAGATATTTGGAAAAACTTTTTTTCCTGTGAGGGTAGTGAGACACTGGCACAGGTTGCCCAGGGACATGGTGGCTGCCCCAACCCTGGCAGTGTTCAGGGCCAGGCTGAATGAGGCCCTGAGCAACCTGGTCTATTGAGGAGGTGTCCCTGCCCATGGCAGGGAGGGTTGGGAGTAGATGAACTGTTAAGTCTTGCATGAGGCCTTGAGCATCCTAGTCTAGTGAGGAGGCATACCTGCCCATGGCAGGGGGGTTGGGACTAGATGATCTGTAAGGTCCATTCCAACCCTGAAATTCTGTGATTCTATGATTCTGTGATTCACTGCTTCCCATGGGCAAGAAGGTGTTCATCTATCTCCAGGAGAGCAGGGCCCTGTCACATGTAACAGTTACTTGGGAAGACAAATGTTATCATTTCAAATGTTCTCCCTTTCTTTCTTCCCCTCACTTTATATCCTGACCATGATGCCATATGGTATGGACTATCCCTTTGGTCACTTGGGGTCACCTGTCCCAGCTGTGTCTCCTCCCAACCTCCCATGTTGTTCAAATTACAAAAAGCAGCAAAGGCCTTGGCTCTATGTAAGCACTGCTGAGTAGTAACAGAAACATCTGTATTATCAACCCTGTGTTCAGCCCAAATCCAAAACACAGCCCTGTACTAGCCACTGTGAAGAAAATTAACTCTACCCCAGTCAAAACCAGCCCAGCCATGAAGGCTCCACTTGCATGAGGAGCATTGTCTGCCTCGACATTTAAAGTATTTAAGTGATTTCTTTTTCTACTGCAGTTCTACCTAGATATTCAGTGCTGGGGTGTGCCATGGACCCTCCACAATGTTCTCGACACCCTGACTATGCAGAAGCAGGACTCACGGGGCAGAAACCTCTCCTGATAATAGGACCGACACCCTGACTATGCAGAAGCAGGATTCATGGGGCAGAAACCTCTCCTGATAATAGGAGATACAAATTTTTTTTTTCTAAGCTGAGCATGGACTGGCTCTTTGAAGACATGAGGGAGGGAGAGCAGCTTCTTTTTGTGCAGTGAGCAGGACCCATACTGCTGAGGGAGTCCTCCAACCACTAGGCATCAGAGGAGGCTGGTTTAGAGGCACAGCAGGATGCTGTCCTTGCTGCTAAACCCTGTGGGACATAGGATTAATGATGCATAAGAGGAAGTATGGCTCCAGAGTACTCCTTGGAGAATGGAATGAGACCTCCTGCTCTTCACTTCTTTCTTCTTTCCTGAGTGAAAGTATGTCCACCAGCAGCCTGGTGGATCTGCCTTGTTTTGTCATTCTGCCAGTGGATCTTGAAATCCACATTGCAAAGACCATGTAAAGATGCTCTGGGAGCACCTGGTGGCCAAATTGCCAATGCCTGGAGCATTGAGACTCTCTTTGGAGGCAGCTGCAATAGAGGCAACAGAGAAGCAAAGTGTCTGTGCTATCCTGGCTGACTGTCCTCACGTCTGAGCCATTTTATAGAAGGAAGCACCTACCCTCTTTGCTCATCCCCTTCTGGTGTGATGGGAGGGAGAGCAGTGGTGGTCAGCATGCCAAGTGTGGGGCATGGCCTGCTGGCATACTGGGAGCTGGACCTCTTGCTCAAGGCTTTAAGCAATGCGTAGTGAGATATAGGCTAGTGGCATGCGCTGGGGAAGCCTGAAGCATGAGACAGCCTTAGTGGCACTGCCATTTGTCATAGACATGTGGAGAAATTCAGTGTTTTCTATGTTCTTTTGTCTCCAGAGTCTGGAGACAGGAGCTGCTTTGGTGGCAACTGAGGACAAGCACTTAGCCTTGGATTGGATTTAGACACGTAAAAAGGAATGGATGTGGGACTTGGCCACATGACTCATTCTCTGGAGCAAGTCAATACTGTCTTTGCACAATGTCATTAAATCCAACAATGTCCTTTTAACTGTTGATGTCAGAATTAAACACAACATGTGCTTGAAAGTCGAGATTCCTCAAGGGAGTTCCAGATGGCTCCTAGGGAGAGAAGTGTGAGCTGCATATGGCCAGCACTGTGTGGGGTTAAGCTGGGGATTTAATTTGAAGGAGGATGATGGAGTATTGGGGATTTCCCTAAATATTTTGATTCATTCAGTCAAGATAAAGCTACCAATCTCATACAAGGCAGTGCTGCATTTTTCCACTTGGTAACATCAGCTGATTTTATATGTCCCCTGCATCAGTGTCCTTTGCAGTAGCAGGACAGTGGAAGGAGTTCATAACTTTATCCTCTCATTAGAAACAGAGTTGCTTGCTTCACAATTCTGCTGCTCTTTTCTGCTTCTCAGTTTTGAGAAGGGCACTGTAAATTGGATCTAGTCTGTTTAACCACCTCTCCCTTATCTTTGCACAGTGTAATAGCCTGGCTGCCACATGGGTCTGTCATAATGGAAGTGAGGAAAAATTGCTTCAGTGGAGTGATATCCACTTGAAGTAACTTTCCCTATGCCATCCCCCACTCAAAGCCTGAAATTATTCTGTTAACTTGCTAGGAGTTGTTGTCTGTACATCTCACTCTTACTTGCACAGATAGCTTGAATGGGATTGCATCTATCATCACTGCGAAGGATTCAAGGATCTTGCATGGTAGCAGGAGGCAGAAGTTTTCTTTCAAATATGAAGTTTATTACATCTTTTCAAATCATAAGTGCAGAAGGTCTCAAAGCCTGAAATTATTCTGTTAACTTGCTAGGAGTTGTTGTCTGTACATCTCACTCTTACTTGCACAGATAGCTTGAATGGGATTGCATCTATCATCACTGCGAAGGATTCAAGGATCTTGCATGGTAGCAGGAGGCAGAAGTTTTCTTTCAAATATGAAGTTTATTACATCTTTTCAAATCATAAGTGCAGAAGGTGTCTGAAATAGGGTTGAAAAATTGCCCAGGTGAGCTCAGATCCCACTCCAAAGCATTGTCCAGTTTTTCATGTGGCTTGTCTCAGAAAGCCTCACTGAGGAGTGAGGAGCTATTTGCTATGAATTTAGGCATCAGTATCAGACTCTCACAATTAAGGGTAGTAAAGGATAGAGAAATGTGTCCCCAAAATGCATCCCTTGCATCCCTCTACACATACATGAGGTTGTAAAAAATTACAGGAGTGTGATAGATTTTGTTTCTGTACAAGATCTGCATTCTCCTTTCTGAAATTTAGTCCTTTTATAGCTCAAATGTCAAAATGTATTCAATGTCACTGACCACTTGGGAAATTCTTGGTTTAGTTTTGTACTTTATATTGAAATAGTATTTAAAAGTCAGCAACCAATAACTTGAGTAATGAGTAAGTCATAGGCTGGCAAGGAGTACTTTGGCATTTCTTTTATCTTATGCTTCATTTGCTTTCATGTCTGTTCATTTTAAATACTTTAGTACTGTTACATTTATAGAGTTATAGGCATAGGAAATTCTTTGGTCTATTTGCTGTTCTTCTGGCCCAGTCAAAACCTTTCCTGTTTCTTTCTCTGTGTGATAGCAATCATTATATTAATGGTGCTCTCTTGTAACCTGGACCTAGTCCCTGGTTTCATGTCAGTCCTTCACTGGTGTGTTGTGCTAGTTAAACCTTTGCTTATTTGACAGATAATGAATTCAAAAACCTGTTTATGCCATTCATCTTTTTATTTACTGGGACCATTTCTTTTGCTATCAATTTTAAGTTTGGCATAATCCCTACTGTGGACAGACAGGTAACATTACATGCTGTAAACATGCAATACTTCCAGGACAAGAGGAGTCTTGTTGGATGCCAAGGAGCTTTACTAAATGAATCTACAAACTGTAAAGGAGCAGGAATCTTCTCCCTGTAAGTCAGGAAACAAGCTATAAGAAAGTATATTTTGCAGTTTATAAGCATTTGTTGGGTTATTAATATACAATATGGATAAAAGGAGATCTAGATAACAAATACTGAATATGTAGACTCTCAGCCTCAACTCTTTTCCAGTGGAACATCTCTACTGACTTTGGGGAAAATCCACATCAGATACATCAGTGTAAAACTAAAACTAGAATCAAACACCACTGTGATTGTTCACTCTGCAGGAAAATCCAGGGATTTGTCATAGGTTCAATTAATGTGGTTGTCAAAGACATCTCTCTCTGGCTCTGAATTTTCTGATGGGGCCTCTGACTTAGCAAACTCCAAACAATCACTAGGATCCAGTTACTGCTGCTCTGAATCTTTTGAAAACTATGAGCTAGGTTTAGTATCTCTACCAATTTGTTCACTCTCTGTAATCCCTGGATTGAAAGCTTCCCTCTCCAACATACAAATCCGCAGGGAAAAGCTTACATGAAAGAAAACTCACTGAGGGAATTTTGCTTTGAAGATCAGCAATATATTTAGCCTGCAAAGCAGAGATTTCTCACGATGTTGGTGAACTCAAAGCAAACAGGCCATACATTTTGTTGGTAGAGCTGGCTGTTTTTTTCTCAGAAAACTTTTTGAAGAGCAAATGCATAATACAAATTCTTTCTTTTAATATTCTGCACATCTCTGTATGTGTATAGTCATTGCTTAAATGTGTAGCTTCTGTGTGAGTGTGAATGTGTTAATAGACATTTATGTAAGGGTGCATGTTTATATATTTTATGTGCCACTGACTCTTTCTCCTGTCTGAATCTAGACAGAGCTCTTGACAAATCTTGTTTACTTAGAAGGTTCCTCCAGTCTCTGATGTTTCTCCCACTTCTTTCTCCTTTGGGCTTTGGCAATGTTACAACCAACCTTCTGGCCCAGGGCTTTCTCACTGATACACTTTTTATAGCATGTTCTTGTTCTTCTTTTTCTGGCTACTTGAGTCATTATCAAGCAGTAGCAGGAGTACAGGGACTAGAAAGTGTTGGGTTTTCCTAATGGAATAAGCTGCTTTCATGCTCCTGCACTGAGTGGGAAATGGAATTCTCTTGGTAAAAAGTACTGCATAAAAACCTAAATGGTGTAAATTCCTTGCAGTGCAAGGTGTGAGCTAGTCATAGCATTTAGGCAGGCAGAAGGTTAACTGTTGACTGATCACACAATTAAATTAAGTCTGGACCTCAGAGTTTTGTTTAGGACTCAGCAGTCCTAAAATGATTCATTTAATATCACATCCTATCCGTGTATTTGTGGTGGGTGCCAAGTGCTTACCAAAGCCACTCTGTCACTCCTCAGCTGGACAGGGGAGAGAAAACACAACTAAAAAGACTCCTCACACTCTTCCCCTGCTCCAGTGTGGAGTCCCTCCCACAGGAGACAGTCCTCCACGAAATTCTCCAGTGTGAATCCTTCCCACGGGCTGCAGTTCTTCACGAACTGCTCCAGCGTGGGTCCCTTCTATGGAGTGCAGTCCTTCAGGAACAGCCTGCTCCAGTGTGTCCCTCCCACAGGCTGCAGTCCTTCAGGAACAGGCTGCTCCAGCTGAGTCCCCTGCAGGGTCACAAGTCCTGCCAGGAAACCTGCTCCAGCCTGGGCTCCTCTCTCCACAGGTCCCTGCCAGGAGCTGCTCCAGCAGGGGCTTCACACAGGGTCACAGCTTCTTTTGGGCATCCAGCTGCTTCAGCACTGGCTCCTCCACATCTGCAGGTGGATCTCTGCATCCCTGTGGACCCCCATGGGCTGCAGGGGCACAGCTGCTTCACCATGATCTGTGCCACAGGCTCCAGGGAAATCTCTGATCCAGCACTTGGAGCACCTCCTTCCCCACTGGCCTTGGTGTCTGCAGGGCTGTTTCTCTCATATATTCTCTCTTTGGCTGCCATTTGCACAGTAACTTTTTCCCCCTACATACATTATCCCACAGGTGCTACCACCATCCCTGATGGGCTCAGCCTTGGCAAAATGCAATAGGTAACTTTTAGGTGCATGTTATAAAGAACTGTTGCATTATTTTTCAGGTAGTAACAGGCTTTAACCAATTTAGGAAGTCCCAAGTGCCACATTTATTCCAGTCATTTCTATCTTTCCTTTCTTTTGTTGTGAAGGACTAATGACATTTTTAATAACTTATTAATAGTCCTTTATGTTTCATGAGTCACTAGCACAACTGTACCTAGGTGCAGCTAGAATGGACTGCACAAAAGTGTGACAATGGAGAAGTCTCTAAAGGAAGAAAAGTTCTTGCAGACCCAACATGTTTTCCATTTGTTGCCTAATAAATCAGATCTGATTTTAAAAAAATTGAAATAAAAATTGTAACATTCCACTGTCTGTTCTGATGGACTTTCCTGTCCCTGGCATGGAAGGAGAGGCTTATAAGCCAAAGTGTTAATACAGATCTGTCTTAAAAGGTCTTGGACACCAGGAAAGTGGCTGTAGGAATTAACAAAGTCCCAGTTCCAGGAGAAGTCAGACCTTGTGTCTCCACCCTTGGAATGCACAACGCTGCAATGCACCCTAACAAACTTTGCAACCTTCTAGTATTCATGTTTCATCTCATGCAAGAAGAGATGTGTATAATTCCCAGCAGCTGTAAGGAAAAATCACCCCCAGATCCAAGCCCACTAGGCATCAAGGTAAGCAAAGAAATGTAGCCCTTTGCATTGTATCCAGCTGCAGTTATCTTGAGAGGATATCTCAAATTCAGTCCCTTCAAACATCCTCATTGAGAAATGAACCCTTAGGTTGACATGTCTTGACTGTGATCCATGTGAAATAACACATTTGTCTTGGGCATTTTTTTTAACACAACACTTTTTTTTCCTTGCTAGGCTGGATTCTGGATGCTGCAAAGCTGTCATGTCAGGATGCTGCGAAAGAGGTTGTTGCACCTTCTTACTGTAGAGTGGGTGAAGTTTCCCTGTGTGCAGGAAAAACAACCTTTATGGACAGGAAACTGCTTTCCTTGCTTTGTGGTTTTCTTGTTGCTGTTTTTTTTAAAGGGGCTAACACTCTTGGTTCCAGGAAACTGAAACTAGATGTGGACAGGGGTTGAAGGAGGAGGCAGGGAGAATCCCCTACAAGATTGAAATGTGTCTCATTTCTGGGAAAACTAAATAAGGCAGGATACAACTGCCAGTGGCTAAATAGCATCAATTCATGAACTGTTCTTCAAAAGCCCCAGAGAAGCACCAAGTCCCGTGGGAAGCTGGAAATGGATGCAGGACACCTCTAAAGGATTCCATTGTTGAAACTTCCTTTAAACTCAAGTGGAGGATCCAGACCTGAAAAATGCATTAGGTCATCCCTTAGAAGAGCAAATAGCTTTTTCTAGAGAATCAAACAAGTGGCCAAAGTCTGTCCATTTGTCTGCCTGTCTTTTGGCCTTGGATTACTGTGCTCTTTAAAACTGTCTTTTCACAACTCAGATAAATGGTAGATGTTTCACACAGCTCTACAGGTAGTAATCATCCTGTCCACATATAGTATCTGCTGTCTAAGGGATGGGCCCAAACTAGAGGTATTTCTCATTTACCTACAAAGCGTCTTGCTTTAGCGTATGTACAGTCAATTCTTGTGAACATGTGAGTCCATTGCCTGCTCTAAAGGAGTTAGTGACTTAGTTTCAGTGATTGTAGAGAGTTTCACTGAAATAGCACTGTTTGTAGTCTTTTGTGTGATTTAGAAGTCACAATAGCCAGACGGTTCTGAAAATGTAATATAATTGTACTCAGCATTCCCAGAAAATGCTCTGAAGTCTTCTCCCATTGCACCATTGTGATAAAAACCTCTGTTGCTTTTCAAGCTCTGCAAGTCCATGCTCTGCCATGCTGAAACTGATAGAAAACCCAATTAGCACTGAAAAGTGAAGGGCAGAGAGGGATGCTCTGGCCTGGAATTCCCTCCCTTTGGTAGCAGCAAAGGTCAGTCATGCAGCTGATTTTCCATAACCACATGTGGATCCATTCTGTGTGTGTTGCCAGCTCTCTGCATAGGAGAGTGGGAGGATGGGTAGAAAAGATTGATTCTGGAAGGAGAGAGACTAAGAGGAAGAGTGGAGTAAGCATGACAACTGGGATTTTCAGAAGATAGCCTGATGGATGCTGGGCATCCACCTTCCCTAGAACTCTTTATCAATAACACCCTCTGTATTTTCACGAGTGACTGTCAGCCTGTCTGGCAGTCCTCACAGTCAGTGTGTGAGGGAAAAGAGATAGAAGGCAACTCACTCTAATTTGGCAGCTGTGACAGGCTAGGACTGCAGTACCTCCCTGTGGCTGCTGGCTGAAGGTCTGGATCTCTGATGAGCTGTGTCTTCCTGACTACCTGTGATTCATACAGGTTTACAGGACTGGGTTTAAAGCAACACTGAGCTGCCAGATTGAAGGCTGCTTTAGGAGCAGGTGTTCTCAGTAGTCCTGAGCATGGATGTGAGTCTGCAGTCCTTATGAATAGGTGCTCCATGTTACCATTGTGCAAACAATAGAGAGACCTACTCTATGTCTTAGTGCAGACCAGCTTGTCCTGTGGGACTTCTCTGAGTCACTGTATCCTGATCTGTGTGGCAAGGCTGACCACCGGTGACCAGAGCTGCCATGGACCCTTCTTGCAGGGGCAGTTGTCTTCAGAGTCAGCCTGGGTGCAGGCTGCCTTTGGAATGGTGTGGATATGCTGCAGAAGTCCATGGATACCCTTCAGATCTATGGCATGCAGGTCAGAGACTTCAGGTCATACTGTGTGCCAGCACAAACTGCAGGGATGGTGGTTCCAAGGCCACTTTACTTTTGCTGAGAAACCTTGCTCTGATGCATTATTTCAAGGAAGACAGTTGGAATTTTCAGGACAGACCATGTAGTGAGATAAGTAATTTGGGCTCCCTTATTGGAGCTGATTTATCCAAGTCTGGTCCAACATTTCTGAGAAATTGTTGATGGGGTTTTTTGTTTGTTTCACTGGAAACCTGAAGCCTTTCCAGTCAAGGACAGAATCTTTACATGGAGCATGTGCTCAGGCTGCTTGCTGGATTCAGGCCTTGAGAATAAAAGTTCTTTGTAGACAATTCTACACACAGTGGGAAAAGTGGTTATTGGATGTGAAAGTTGAGCAGGGAGATTGGACTCAACTGAGCTTTGAACAGCAATCATTGTCCTTATTGATGGTGCCATAATGTGTGCTTGACTCAAACCCAATGTTGCACAGGCAAGAACCTGATGAAATCGTGTAACTAGATATTTGTGGTTGTTCCTACCGGTGTGATCCACTGTTGAATAGGGTAGACATGTGAATAAAATCAATATTTTTTAAAGTGTTGTGTGTTTTTTATGTCAAAAAGACTGTTTGCCCTCTTGGACTTTATGATGTTCATACGTAATATTTGATGTGGAATTAATACAGCTGTGCAGCTTTCTTGGGGCAGTCCATATCCACTTGCAGCAGTGCACTATCTCTCCTCAAGAGGTGATTGCTGCAGTTCTATAGTGAACTGTTGCCACAGGGAAGGATGTGAAGGTAACTTGGCATGTCTTCCTCCTAGTCTGGCAGGAGTGGTCCTTCTGTTCTGTGACTGCTCTGGCTTAGAGCAAACTGAAGTGATCTCATGGCTAGAGATCACTATAGTGCTGGTGAGAGATGTGTGTGTCTCATCACATCTGCTGCTGCCTCCATCCCTGCCCTTCTCACTTTATGGCCCTACAGATACCAAAGGATGGATGTGTTTTAAAGGACTTTCTCCTTTCTATACAATGTCTGGCTTCATTTCAGCCCTTGCTCAAGGAAAGGTGTTTTTTGGAGGTACCTCTGAGGAGGTTTTACTTCTCCCAGATTTGTTGTCTTTTGGATACCTAGGCAAAACTGAACTGACTTGGGCACTCCACAAAGTGTTACCACCTTCCAAGAGAGCTATCTCACTCCATAAAGTTCACCACACCTGGGAATTCTCAGTGGCAATCTCCAAATTACTGCTCACATCTTTTGCTTGCTTCTTGACTTGGAAAGCACAAAGGTAAGTCCATGTATGTAGCATTTATCCACATTCTGTCTGCCTTACAGTCACACTGAAGGAGGGCTATGAGACAACAGCCAAGGAAAATGTTAGACCCTGTTTCCCCCACTAGATGCAGGAGCCTGTATCTTGCTGAAGAAAGCAAAGGCAAAAGTTCACACACAGTTTGTTTTCTTCTACCATACCACTACAACAGGGCTGTTACTGGTGAGCACTTGTGATATTTGCTCTCCACTTGTCTGCTTGTCACTCATCCAAAGCCCTGACTGGCTCTAATCACAGCCTCACACATCATTATCTAAGGTCCTTAGTTGTCTTTATAGTTCCTTGAGCCCTGGACCCTTTCCCTTTCACATTTGAGTTCACACCCATCTCTTGTTTGTCTTACAAAGTCTTGGTTCTCTTAGCTGCCATATGTGCCATGGTCTCAGCCTGACCCCACTTGCCTGCTTAACTTCATCTCTTGCCCTTCTGCATGCAGTCCAGATGATTCTTGACTCCTCTTCTGGAGGAAAGTTGCTGTCCCAAAACACTCTACAGTAAAGTAAGTGGCACAAATGCCATTGAGAAATAGTGTCTTGGGAGGCAGCATCACTACAAGCCCTGCATCAGCAGTGCTCAAAACCTGCAGCAACAGGTAGAAATGAGATTGCTCACAGCTGCCAAAACATTTTACAGGTGGATGCATTATGTCCAGGTATGTTATAGGCAATAGTATCAGGTAAATCATCTGTTCAGCAAAAAAAACAGATAAGATTTGGGTTACAGTGATGCAAACATCTGTATCTCTTTCTTCTATTTGTTAAGTAGAACTCAGAATCATTGCAGAGAAAAAAAAAGTTTTTCCTGTGAAAATGTTCATTTTACCCAGCAGGCAACAAAGATCTGAAGTATTGCCAGGGGAGGAGTGGTTATGTCCCCTGTCTCAGGCTGCATGCAGGTGGTTACTCACCAGAACTGTAAATGAAGCAGATAATAGCATTTCTAGCCAGGCTGTAACCTTATCCCTGACCTCCACTTTTGTAAATGCTTCCAGCATAAAAATATCACCCCATAGAAACACCTAATTTTGCACTGAACCATCCTGCCCTGATGTGTGGTGATGCTGTGGCCACAATTTCCTCACATCATATTCATAGCATAAAAATATCACCCCATAGAAACACCTAATTTTGCACTGAACCATCCTGCCCTGATGTGTGGTGATGCTGTGGCCACAATTTCCTCACAGCATATTCATGCCTGTGTGACCCTTAGCCATTTAATACCTGCATGCCAGCACCAACCCTAATTCTGCATCATTACCTCTTAGGACAAGCTGTCTTCTTTAGCAGGAGAGTGTGACATACAACCTGACTCATGGCCACTGATCTCTGCTGCTCTGATGAGGGAAGTAGCCAGAAATCATGACCTAGTTGCACAAGAAGGAAAGGACATATTTTCATTTTCAGTGATACTGAGGAAATACATATTTCCTTCTGAAATTTGGGATTTAGAGAGTCCTGTCAAAAGATAAAGCTGCTCCAAACTGGGTCTGTGAGCCCCAGAATTGTCTTCATACATTTTCTCAGTTCCTTAGGTGATGATAAATTCTGTGACACTCTGTTTAGTCTGACTTACTGCAGTGTAACTGCTGCATGGCAGATGAGACAAAGAGGTTTCTTGATCCAGTCAAGTTTAAAGTTTGGGAAGCTGTTTTTGGAGGATGGATTGATGAAGGCATAAGCTGTGCAAGGCTAACTGATCAGCTGAGCCACATCTACCATAAAGGCCTATAGAGTCTTTGTGCATTAAACTGCATTCGTGGGCAATGCAGATATAAAAGGAATGGCAGGAAGAAGCAGCAGCAGGGAGGAGTATAAATGTATTAATTTTGAGTACAGCATTTGTATTTGTTATCGTAATTGGTCTATTATAATGATTTTCCTAGAAGTGAATTAGTGATCCCAGTAGAGAATAAAATTTGCAGAGTCATTGAATTAGAAGAAATGAAATCAAAGATAGACTAGCATCTCTCCTATTAAATAACTGTGGCAGAAATTGTGTTGCAAGGATACAGAATGAATGCTGACAAATCACCAGAACTGAGTGGTATTCACTCATGACTTTCAAGGGAAATAGTGGAATTACTTTACCACTGTATAATTCACTTAATCCTCCATTGATGCCTGAGGTCTGGAGAGTATCAAGCATAGTGTTTTTCTTTAAAACAGTTTCCACAAGTGTATCTAAGGTACTGCAGTCTGGTAAATTTGATATTTTTACGAGGCCAATTAATAGTATAACAAAGAATTGAATCAATGAATGCCTGATAAATAAATTTCCTGTGGAAAACTCAACACGGTTTCTGTTAAGAAAGGTTTTGCTTTAGGAAACTGATTTCTTTGAAGGGATAAACAAGCACAGTGATAATGGTGAGTCTATTTGATTAAGTCAGAAGGCTTTAGAGGGAACTGTACAGTCATGGGATAAAATGAGAAGCTCCTGGCATTGTTAAAAATGGGAAACAGTGGGCAGAGTCTCTGGGCAGCTGATAGGATGGAGAGAAGTCACTGTTGGATGGGGTCTCTCCTGACACTCATGCTGTGCAATCAAGGCCAGGCTGGATGAGGCCTTGAGCAAACTGATCTAGTGAGGAGGTGTCTCTGCCCAGGGCAGGGGGTGGAACTAGATGATCTCTAAGTTCCATTCCAACCCCTAAATTCTATGATTCTATGATTCTATGAAATAGAAAATCAAATGTAAAGCTCTGCTAGGAGCTCGAGTATTGACCACAGTCCTGGTACCTCATCTTCAGACTCTAGCTGGAATATGTTCAGAGAAAGCAAGGAGGATCATCCATGACATCAGTGGAAGTATAACAGAGGTCTAATTATGAATGGCATGGAGAGCTTAAATAGGGATTAAACATTACCTGTTTCTTCTTGGGTACCTAGACTTGGAGCAATCCAATGAGACTGTTGGGATACAGGTTCAAAACACAAAGAAGGAGGTGGCACTTAATGCAAAGAGATGCAGAACTGGGGACCTCATTGACAAAGGATGGTGAGGATGCAAGAAACTTACATGAAAATAAGGGGAGACCTGATGAGGTAAAAGAGGGATTGATTGCAGTGTTCTGCTCTTATTTTCCTTTAGGTGTCTGCTTGGGGTCATCCTTCAGCCTTCCTAGTGTTCATGCAGAAGAATGGCAGAAAAACAAAACCTCTTAGAAGAAAATCAGATCAACTTCAATAGTAAATGATATTAAATGGTGTTATATAGCTTTGACCCTTTGAGGTGATCTAGATCTGACCTTTCCCAAGCTCTGATGGAGTTAGGTAACTATTTTCCAATCTTTTCTGATTTGAAGATCTTGTAAATATTGTTGGTGGAGATGAGAACAGTAAATACCAGCTTACTGACAAGCAACTGTATTTTCTTAGTGACCTCTATGGACTCCTTAAAACTTGTCCACAGACCCCTAAGAGTTGAACAATAGCTTGATGGACACTAGTTGCACTGCACAGAGTTCATTACTAATTTTGAAATTTATTGTAGGGCAGCAGACATCCACTCCTGGAAAACCAGCAAGTCAGTAGACACAAGAGTGAGAGTCTGAAGCTCACAAAGAAGGGAGAGAAGAAATGCTCCCCAGAGAAAGATGGGAGCTCTGCATCTATTTCACTTTGTAACTTGGCCAAGTTTGTCTTCATCAATTACTGTGTCCAAAGAATCAAACTGAAGTGTGGAAGTGTTTGGTGACACAAGGTCTGTATAGCACACTCTTGCTCTTTTAGAAGGGGGAAGCTATATTCCATCCCCCAGACCCATCCAAGCCAATGTGACTGGTGTGTTTGCTTCTGAATGGAGCAGACTGTGTATTGATTTTGTGCACATTAATAGCTCCTAATAGCCCAGACCATTTCCTGAGTAACAATTTGCATGTTCATAGGGGATTCATTTCCTTGTTTATTGTTAGAAAAATTCACCCTTTACAGTATGTTTTGATGCTGATCAGAAGATTTTGAGCCACTTTGTAGTAGCTGAAGACACATCATGTAACCAGAATCTCTATTGTACTCACAGTCAACAAGCAGTGGAGTGACCTTAGGGTCAGCAAGTCCAGCCAGTCCTGTGGGAGAAGCAAATGCTCATATAAGACTTGTTTTGCAATGAGCACTTGATTTTTCTCTCTTGGCATGAAACTGTGAGGGTGAAGACCAGCAGGACTCCAGTGCTTTGTTTCCCAGCATCTTGGCAGCAGGACCCTTTCTCCAGTGCTTTGTTTCCCAGCATCTTGGGGATACTGAGAATCCAAGCCTAAGTGCTCAAAAGAGCAAAATATGCTTTTACATTAGCTCCTGAATGTCATTTGGGAGCTGGAGGTGTCTGTGAAGACTTGGTGTTTACACATCCTGGTCAAACAGGAACATCCCTGGGTTGGGAGAGGTTTGGTCATGATCTGGGGAAGGTGTTGAGGAGATGCTGTGTTTCAGGAAGTCACCCCCTGTCCTAAACTGCTTCATTATAAAGGATAGGAAGTCACCTTCTGTCCTAAACTGCTTCATTATAAAGGAGCGTGTAAGCTGTATCTTCTTCCAAACCAACCAGGTGCTGTTCACCCACAACTGCTCACTTTGTGTCTTCTGATTGCTCTGTACACCTGATATAACCCTTTCACTGCTTTTATGGCCATATGAGGATCAAAGCTGGCCATCACAGAAAGACAGAAGGAAACTTCTAGGACTTTCATCCATACCATGCACTCCTCATGGTGACCAAGCTGTAGTTTCAAATTAGAGGCAGCACCAAGGGTCAGAGGTGCAAATGCACTGCAGTCTTCAGTGTGGGGCCTAACTCCCTGCTGCCCTGCCAGGACCTGTGTGGTACCATGTAGTCCTACCATTCAGCTTCCAGACCTCCCTCTGGAGCTGCTTATTGTGTGGTGCTTGGTCTTCTCACTGTACATGAAGGAGGAAAAGGGGTTGTGGGTCTTACCCTTCCCACTAGCTTACAGAACTCCCTTTCTTCTAACACAGAGACAGAATGGGCATTGGGAGTCACCAGATCTTTGCATTTCCTGGCCAGGGACACAGTGTCATAAAACCATAGAATCACAGAATGGTTTGGGTTGGAAAGCACCCTAAGGATCATCTAGTTCCACCCCCCCTGCCATGGGCAGGGACAAGTTTGACTAGACCAGGTTGCTCAGAGCTCCATCCAACCTGGCTTTGAACACTCCCAGGGAGGAGGCAGCCACAGCTTCTCTGGGCAACCTATGCCAGTGCCTCAGCACCCTCACAGGGAAGAATTTTCTTCTAATATCCCTTGAGAGCAATATGGATCTTCTAGACTGCAGGGAAAGGTGGGATAAAAGCCTTTTCCTAGTGACACACTATGGGGAGAGTCTCCAGAAGTAGGGATGAGTTTTCCCTGCCTTTGGGGAGCTGCTCCATTATCCTCCTTGCCTTCCCATTATCCTACTCTGATTTGATTGGTAGTAAATTAAGCTAATTTCCCCAAGTAGAATCTATTTTGCCTGTGATGGTAATCGGTGACTGATCTCTTCCTGCCCTTGTCTCGACACAACAGACTTTTCTTATATTTTTCTCCCTGCCCCATCCAGCTGGGGAGGGAGGGTGATAAAACAGCTTCATGGGCATTAGGCATCTAGCTACGGTCAAACCTCCACACATCTGTAGCATTAAATGTGTCCCAGGCAAATCCCAGCTTCTGAGAGAGTGTCCATACTTCTGAGTGAGCTGCAGGAAGGATCACTCCAGGATCTGCTTTTCTGTATTGCTAATCTATCCTCTGAGTCTCCCTGAAGATAGAGGCCTGGAGAAGGTTATGAAGGATTGGATAGTTTGCTTTACATCTGCTGTATCATGCTGTTGTTGGAACATCAGAGGAGTCCATGAAACTTTATGACTAAAGTGGCTGCAGTGAGGTGAGCAGCACAGGTCCACTGAGAACCCTCCCCAGAGGCTGTGCATGCAGTTCTTCATTGGTACCAGTGATTTGACTTGAGTTTGGAGAATACCACAATTCTGGTTGATGTCAGAGACTTATGATGAAGGTTTTAGTAAATCTGAATCCACCTGCACTGTATTATCCAAATTTTGGAGCCTACTCTCTGCTGTGAAGTGAGCTAAGACAGCCCCAAATCTGTTTGTCCATCCCTCCCACTCTGGGCACCCTGTAGGGAGCAAGATCACCCTCATCACCTATTTTTGTTGGTAACTGCAGTGATAGGACAAGGGGTAACAGTTCAAATTGAAGGAGAGGAAATTTAGGCTAGATTCTAGGCAGACGTTTTTCCTGTGAGGGTGGTGAGACACTGGCCCAGGTTGCCCAGAGAGGCTGTGGCTGCCCCAACCCTGGAAGTGTTCACAGCCAGGTTGGATGAGCCTTGAGCAACCTGCTCTGTTGGGAGGTGTCCCTGCCCAGGGGAGGGGTTGGGACTAGATGATCTGTACAGTCCATTCCAATCCCTAAAATTCCAATCCCTAAAATCCCTATGATTCTATTGTGTAGCGCTTTGGTTTTCTCTCTTGTATAACCCTTATATTACATTATATCCCTTGTGCTTTCTCCCTCCTAAACGGCCCCTGCCTTCTCCCAGCTCTGATCCTTCCCATTGCACACCTGTATTCCTCTCCCTCCTCGCTGGTTTCGATGGGATGAGGACAACGCTCCAGCAGATGGCGCAGGATCCATTCAGGAATGAGCTGGAGAACGTTCCAATGTCTGATTTTATACCAGGTTGGGTTTTTTTGTTTGTTTGTTTGTTTGTTTTTGTTTCGTTTTGTTTTTGTCTTTTCCTCTGCAGTGGTGTTTCAAGTGGATAAATACTTGTCCCTACAGACCCTGCCTCTAAGACAGTCTCAGATTTTTCCTCCCTCCCTTTTTTCAGCACAGTCTAAGTAGCTGTTTGCTAGTTTTTGTATTTTTTCAATTTCTGTTCCTGAATTAGGCAGTGTCTATGGAGCTGCCCATGCATCTGTTCTTATGGGGCACAGATGTTTTAAAACTCCCTGAGCAGGACAAGTTACTTGACATGACAATATTCGTGACTTCAGGCTTGGGCTGTGTTCATTTCTCCCTTACTAACTCTATTTCAGTGGTGCCTCGTCTAGTGTGGTGTGTCAATCCGTCACTGGTTGAAGTGTGGTGTGCCTTCCTG
>NW_008676378.1:37074-45522 GCF_000695815.1 Acanthisitta chloris
GGCTATTCCTTTAGGGTAACTGAGAGTCATAGATTCATAGAATAATAGAATCATTAAGGTTGGAAAAGACCTCCAAGGTCATAGAGTCCAACCTTTGACCAAATACCACCATATCAACTAAACCATAGCACTAAGTGTCATGTTCAGTCCTTTCTTGAACACCTTCAGGGATGGTGACTCCACCACCTCCCCGGGAAGTCTAATCAAGTGCCTGACCACCCTTTCAGTGAAGAAATTCTTCCTGATGTCCAACCTGAACTTCCCCTGATGCAGCTTGAGGCCATTTCTCCTTGTCCTGTCGCTTGTTACCTGAGAGAAGAAACCAACCCTCACCTGGCTGCAACCTCCTTTCAGGTAGTTGTAGAGATTAATAAGGTCACCCCCAAGACTCTTTTTCTCCAGGCTGAACACCCTTCCCTCCTTCAGCTGCTCCTCATATGACTTATTCTCCAAACCCTTTCCCAGCTCCATTGTCCTTCTCTGGACATGCTCCAGCATCTCAATGTCTTTCTTGTTATGAATGGCCCAGAACTGGACACAGGACTCGAGGTGTGACCTCACCCGTGCCCAGTACAGGGGGACAATCACTGCCCTGGTCCTGCTGGCCACACTCTTGCTGCTACAAGCCAGGATGGCATTGGCTTTCTTGGCCTCCTGGGCACACTGCTGGCTTATGGTCAGCTGCTGTTGACCAGCACTCCCAGGTCCATTTCTGTAAGGCCACTTTTCAGCCACTCTTGTTAAAAGCCACAGACACAAGTGTGGTCCAGGCTCATATTCAGCAAGAGAGCACAGAATAACCAGAGCCTTTGTGTCTTAATCTATCTGGTGTCAATAGAGACTCTTTTTCTTTTCTTGTGGCTACCACAACTGAAGTCATTCAGAATTTGATACTGTGGCCCATGGCTGAGGATGGTAGGGACCACAGCAAAGCAGATTCAGGGAAGGATGTGTGCTGACATGGGAAGGGTGGGAGCTATTACAGAGATCCAGGTTTTAGTGCCTGAAATTCTGTTTAGTGCCACTAGAGGATACCCAAACTGTTGCCAGCTTGTAAGAAACAGCTCCTTAATCTCTGCTTCCCTGGAAATCAATTGCTAGGAGAAGGAAGGGTATTTGGAGGGAATAGATACTTAGGCACATCTAAAATCTTTCTTTCAGGTTGCAGTGGGAGTTCAGTGAGTAGAATCACGTGCACACAAATTGAGGCAGTGAGTGTCAGCAAACTGAGCTGATGAGCTCCCTGTATCTAAAAGCTGCAGCTTTCTCTGTATCAGAAAGTGGCTGGTTTCTGTGAGATAGGGCTGATGTCTTACTGATGGAGTAGTCACATCCTATGTTGTGACAGGCTGGTAAAGCTAAGGTGGTCTGGGAGAGAGAAGGATGAATATACAGACTTTGAGAATGGGCCAGTGGTACATCTCTAGATTTTGTTCTGGCTGAATAGCTGGGGTCTGTTGCAAGCCAGATAAGTGGTCTTGATTCCAGTTAAAATTGTTGTAGAGTCAGAGGGAGCAGAACTAACCCACAACATTCATCGAAGAGCTCATTTCTGAGGTGTGCTGGGGATGTCTAATAGTAGTTGCCTCATGTGGTGATCCACGTATTTTTTAACACCTCCAGGAAAGCAAACCATTTCAGACAGGGAAGAGTCCAATGACGTGATGAACTTCTCCAGGAACTAACATGAAATCACTACTGTTTTGCTTCAAAAGTCATGCCAAGCAGGGCTCAAAGCATTTTCTCACCTTGGCCAAGCTAAGCTGCACTAAATGCAGCAGCAGTGCTGCAGCTGAAGCTGACAGACTCACCAGAAATCCTCAGATTGGGGTGGATGCAGGAAACAAATTCCTCTCTGACCTCTAGTAATATTCCCTGCTGAGTAGTGTCTCAGTTCTACCAGGATGGTTGTGATGAGGGTGGTTATCCTGTTACTGTCTGATCTACATCTTTTGGGCATGGTTAAGCTGACAAAGGCTGTTAATCTGGCAATTAGAGCAACACAAAGTTCTCTGCTACTAATCAAAGAATTTTTTAAGGGTACATGAAACTACCTGTAAAACCCATGGCAGAGCTCTGTCTTGGTAAAGTCACTCTCCAGTGGTCTTGTGCAGCACATGCAGGACTAATGTCCAGGATTCATTCTAGGGTTGTCTTTTCAGTCCATGCCTTCCCTTTAAAGACTGCAGCAGTGTGAATGGGATATGTGCCAGGAAAAAAAATGTCTCCAAACAATTCCCACTAGAGACTGGAGATAACTTCTTTCTCAGGAGCTGGTCAGGAATGCAGCAATAGGATTCTATGCCCAAAGGTTGTGCACTGGGATGGACCTGTTGGAGCAACTCCAAAGGAGGCCACCAAGTTAATTAGAAGGATGAAGCACCTCTCCTATGAGGAAAGGCTGAGAGAATTGGGGTTGTTCAACCTGGGGAAGAGAAGGCTGTAACTAATTGGAGCCTTCCAAGACCTGAAGGACATTGTAGGCTCTACAAGAAAGCTGGAGAGAGACTTAAAGGGCCTGGAGTGACAGGCCAGGGGGAATGGCTTCAAACTGAAAGAATAGGTTTAGATTAGATATTGGGAAGAAATTCTTTCCTGTGAGGGTTATGAGGCACTGGCACAGATTGCCCAGAAAAGCTGTAGATGCCCCATTCCTGGCATTGTTCGACGAAAGGTTGAACTGGGCTTGAAGTAACCTGGTCTAATGGGAGGTGTCCCTGCCCATGGCAGGGGGTTGGAACTAGATGATTTTAAGGTACTTTCCAACCCAAACTATTCTGGGATTCTGTGATTCTATGATTATAAATTAACATGACCTTCCTTTCCAACCAAGGTCAGGTGGTAACTATTTTTCCCTTTGTCCTGCTGACACAGATTTCCTGATTATTTCTTTCTCAGTGTTGTTGTACCTGCCCACCTGAGTATCATCTGTATGCTGCTAGCATGAGGACTTGTTTGTGCTCTTCCAATGGCTGTATATCAATGTTGAATAATGTAGCTAGAAGTCTCTAGAGTTTGTGTACTGCAAGTGATTAAACTGGATTGACTGGCTCCATGCATGGTGAACAAGCTGTTCTTTTTAAAAACATTGATTTATTGTCGTAGATTTAGTAAATTCTGCCATATAAAACCAGAGTAACTCCAGTTTGCAGTGACACAGTTTGTTTTAAGATATTTGAAGACATTTTAATTGCTGTCTTGGTTAAATTATGTTAATTTCTCCTCACTGCCATCTTGATCTCAAAGCCAGATAGGATACATCTGAATAGTTTTTCTATCCATTTGTGGTGCTTTTTCACCCACATGAGGTTTCTCTAGCTGTGTCCTTGTAATCTTAAAAATTTCTTCTAGATTTTCTTCTTCTTTTACACCTATTTGATCTTCTCCTTTGGTCAACTGCATAAGATGCTTCCTTGAGTTCTTCCAAGTGCAAACACCCTTTCATTCTGCTGATTGTCCATAGCAGAGTGAAATATCATTATTTTCCTTCTGTGGTAAGTTAGCCTCCCAGAACAGAAGTGATAACTGTAATTCCATTTGTGGATATGGCTGTTGGAGGAAAAATCCCATACTTTTGTTCATTCTTATCTGAGGACTGAGATATCTGTGGTGAGAGACAAAGAATGGACAAATGACTTCTAGCTCACCTTCTTATTGCTCTTGGGATTTCATCTGCAAAAAGCCATACCAGGCTTCGTTATTCAGCAAAACTCTATTTCTAGAAGTTTTTCCATTATTTTCCTTTTTTTTCCCCCTTGGTTACATGCCATTTTAAAGTATATGTTATATATAATATGAGTGCTAGTTTTGGCTGTGGCAGAGCTAACTTTTTTCACAGTGGCTAGTATCGAGCTGTGTTTAGGATTTGTGCAGGACACAGGGTTGATAATGCAGAGATGTTTTTGTTATTGCTGAGCAGAGCTCACACAGAGCCAAGGCCTTTGCTGCTTTCTGTACTGCCACACTGGTAAGGAATTTGGGGTATGCATGGGAGATTGGGAGGAGACACAGCTGGGACAGGTGACCCAAACTGACCAAAGGGATATTCCATACCATAGGACATCATGCTCAGTGTATAAGGTAGGGGAAGTAGGATGAAGGGGGGACATCTGGAGTGATGGTGTTTGTCTTCCCAAGGAACTGTTACTCGTGCTGGGGCCCTGCTCTCCTGGAGATGCTGAACACCTCCTGCCCGTGGGAAGCAGAGAATTAATTATTTGTTTTGCTTTGCTTGTGTGTGTTGTTTTTGCTTTCTCTATTAAACTGTCTTTATCTCAACCCATGAGTTTTCTAGCTTTTACCCTTTCAATTCTCTCCCCCATCCTGCTGGTGGGGGAGTGAGTGGGTGGGGTGGCTGCGTTTGGTGGCTGCCTGGGGTTAAACCTTGGCATGAGAAATCTGGGAAATAATTCAGTTCACGTGATTTAGGCTCACTTTTTTTTTTTTTTTTTGTCTATTCATTCAGCTTGATTTTGAAGATCCATGAGAGAAGGTCTAACATGGATTGAAAGGTTAATCTTCTCCCTGGCATCAAAAAGTGCCAGCCCACTATGCTGTCTGGGAATATCATCCCTGTGTCTGGAAGCTCTCTGGAATGGAGTGCTCCTTCACTGTTGCCGCCTGGTAGTGGGCAGGGAAAAAGGGGATTGGATCTCTGTGGGGAACTGCAGGTGACTGTGGACCTACTGGTGAAGGATCACTCTGCTGCAAGGTGAAACAAGTGACCAGTAAAATGCCTAACTGGTTTTTCAAGTGAAGAGTTTGGAATATTTTTGTTGAAATGAAGTTCTGTTGGAGGCAATAAGTGCCAAGAGGAGAGGCAGGTAAATGCCAGTGTGCCCAGGAGGTAAAGGCTCCCTGTCCTTGCTCACAGTTTGCAGGCTTAGGTAGTACAGATGAAGAAAAGAACTGGAGTTGTCCCTGGGAGCACTTGCTCCACCCTTGGTGAAGTTTCCTGTTCCTCTGTAATGTTTTGCCTTGGAGCAAGTAGAGCTGGGGCAGGTTCGAAGTTTATGGAGCCCGTGAGGGAGGACTCTGCCATGATATTCTTCAGGTGGAGAAACCCAGAGCAGCCTGGATGTGCTGCTCAGAGTCTACCCACCCTGCCAGGAGGGCACCGATGACCATTGGCAGCTCAGGAGACGACACGGCCTTCCATGGCTCTAGAGGTAACTCGATTTCCTTGCAGTTCTGGGCACAAAAATCAAAACTAGGTTCATCAGAGTTAAAGGAAGGAAACCCTAGACAAGGAAACCAACTTTCTTTTGCAACAGACAGCATCTGGCAAGGAGGGTCACAGGAATAGGATAACCCCATAAGGGAACTGGTGCCTCATCTTCAGGAGGAACCATTAGGAGACCCTGAGACCCAGAGTGACACACATGCAAGGCTCAGCTTCTGCTGAGCCCACTCCTTGGTAAATATCACACTGCATTTGAGAAAGGACAAGTACATTTAGGTAACTGCTCAAGGAAACAAAACATCTACAGTGAGCAGTTGTTTGTAAGGCAGCTGTCAAAAGCACAGGCACAACCCCATCTGACTGAATGTTGTGGCTACCTTAAAGGCAGATAATTCCATGGAGGTTCACAGCTATTCTCTGAGATGACAGAGTGACATTTCTGAGGGTGTCTGATCAGTGGCTGTAGCAGTGGCTTCCCTTTCTATTGGTGCCATAAAGTTGGTTTCTTCCTCTCCTGAAACTCTCTAAGCAAGAGCTGGATCAGGTTATTTCCAACACTTGACCATAGCCATTTTAAATGGTTCCCTCTTTCAATTGGTGTCTTCTCAATTAGTGATGAGGATGAAATCTGGGCTAATCTGTGGGCTAATCAGATTGCACAGACATGCCAGGATTTTAACCCATGGGATCCCACAGTCTGCACTTCTTCCTCTCCTGAAACTCTCTAAGCAAGAGCTGGATCAGGTTATTTCCAACACTTGACCATAGCCATTTTAAATGGTTCCCTCTTTCAATTGGTGTCTTCTCAATTAGTGATGAGGATGAAATCTGGGCTAATCTGTGGGCTAATCAGATTGCACAGACATGCCAGGATTTTAACCCATGGGATCCCACAGTCTGCACATCTGTCTGTGCTGGCTGCTCCCTGTCCCAGTGTATCCCACTGACTTCAGCTGTTGAGCCCTTCCCATACTGTTGGTTGGCCTGTGCCAAGGTAAAGTAGGTCAGCTAACTTGGAGACCATCTCCAGCAAGGTGACCAGTGCAGTTCTGGCCACTGGAGGGCTCCAGTTTTATTTCATAACTATGACAGAATGATGCTAAAAATTACCATCGTAGTGGGCCAAAAGGAGGGTCTAAAATCCTGCAGAAGCCTCATGCCTTATCCTAATACTTGGGCATGGAAATTGAAAATGGGATGTCCAGCTTCCTGCATCATGAATAATCAAGAATCTGGGACACTTGCTTGAAACTATTTGGGTTATTACGATGATTTTCTCAGCCTCCCAAGGTCTGACTCTGTGCCAGTGCAGCAGGGATGTGCTCACAAAATCTGTCCTCGTGTGAAGGAGCATTGGCAGGGAACTGATACAGAGGTGTGTGTGGAGGGAGAGGACCATGGGAGAAGCAAAGATAGTTCCACACCACTTCTGGGAAATGTTTTTATCAAGGGCTGGAGGAAGGGAGGGAAATCCCAGTCTGCACCTGCTTGAATTTGTTAAATTTTTGCCTTTTCTCCTCATCTCCCTTCATTGGGAGCCTGTGCAGCACAGGAGGGAAACAGAGAGGGAGTTTTTATTCACTGCAGAGCACTACAGTGCATTCATTGCATGTCCTTGAAGGAACCCCACATTTTGTAGCTGACCCTGAGCTTTAGCATCAGGAAAGTTTTTTTCCTCCTTTTTTTTTTTCTTTCTTTATTTTGCCTCCCTCAGCTCTAGTCCTATTTTTAGAGCCTGCCGTTTTCTCAGGGGCTTCGCAGGCTATTTTTAAAAGACTTTGCAGACTGCCAAACCATTGTTGTTTTCTCTAGGGTGATGTCAACATGGTGCCTATAGTAAATGTGTCCAGCATTTGCAATAGATGATGTTTTAAAACAGCAAAACATTAACGTTGAAGGTGAAAAATGCTTTTGCAAACCCAGCCCTGCTCTGAAGTGCTTTTTTTCCACAGAGCATCCTTTTGCTTGCCTCATGACTTTCCCCTCTCCTGAAACACCGTTGGTCTGACCGTCAAATTGCTCACTGCTGCATGAACCTGATCTGTGCATTATTAGATCATCTAGAGTGCCTGTAAATCAGGTTTGGTCCAAGTCTTGCAGCATGTTTAATATTTTTATAACGTTCTTTTTCTTGCCTTTTATATTGTGAATGAATTAATCTGCCCAGCTCTGAAAGCAACGTAGAGAAGGGTTTGAAGCACTTAAAAATGAATAGTAGCAAATATTAGTGGTAATCATCCTGATATTTTCAGTTTTGGTGGCATTTCTCAAATGAATCTGGTATAATCACAGCTTCTTTTTACCTGTGGGGCGAAAAAAAAAAGGGAAAAAGTCAGGAACAGTTATGTAAAGATGTGGGAGCAGATGTACTGCTGGTGTAATCTGGCACTGCTCCACTGATGTCAGTCAAACTAGTTGATGTGGGGGAACATTTGTCTGCAAGGGAAGCTGGTCTTAGATTTACCAGAGCTATGGTGGCTTCATAGAATCACAGAATGTCCTGGGTTGGAAGGGACCTTAAAGATCTGATTCTAACCCCCTGCCATGGGCAGGAACACCTTTGACTAGCCCAGGTTGCTCCAAGCTCCATCCAACCTGACCTTGAACATGTCCAGGGATGAAGCAGCCACAGCTTCTTGAGCAACCTGTGCCAGTGCCTTAGCACCCTCACAGAGGGTTCTAAGCTATCACACAAAAGTTTAATACAGTATTTGCCCATGTCATGCTCTGATACCCTCACAAATGTGAGGGACAATGTCTCTATTAAATGTCTTTCATCGATGCTTAAGCCGATGTCTCTTCTATACTGCCTGCTGCAGACAACACTGCCCAAGGAAACAATTCCTGCCCTTTAACCCATGTGGAATCATTCCTTGGGCTGTAATTGCTCAGCTGTACCATTGTGCACTGACTTTACAGGCCATGGACACATGCAGAGCACATGCTGGCTCAGTTCTTGTGCGAATGCCATGAGAAAACTGAGGAAAAGTCTCTGTGGGAGGTGGTGAGCCACTCTTCTCCAGAATCACAAAGGCATTTAGAAACCTAAACAGCCTTGTTTCAGTAAAATTTGGGATCATAAATACTTTTTTACATTGGAACCCTGGTATGCACCGTGGGTTCTGGGCAAGGAAATAATGCACAGTACACAGGAATGGCTCTGTTATTTGTACTGTTCTTGCTCTGTGTCCTTTCCTGGAACTATGTAACATCCAGAATCTTCACAACCTGGTGGTATTCATTTCAGCATTCAGCTGCCTGCTGAA
>NW_008676378.1:45552-48180 GCF_000695815.1 Acanthisitta chloris
GTCCTGCAGCAAGGAATGCCACAACTCTGATCTCCTACATGAGGAGTCACCTCCTCTTGCATGAACCTGTCCCTTTGGTTGTTTCCTCCTCACTCATGATTTGATTTCACAGGATTTACTTAAGGCCCTAAATTTCCTAGCATTCAGTTTTGGTTCATGAAAGGCCCATCTCAAGTTAGCAGGAGACCTTTGAACTTTTGTGAACCTAACCTGAGACTTGTGTTTCCACCAAACCAGAGGAGTTTTGCCTAGGTTTGCATTTCATTACAGATGCCTTACACTCTTCTTATAATCCCACTGGGCAAACAAAAAGCATTTGGAAGCCCCCAAGAAAACTGCCTGGCTTCAAGTTATTTTGGCAGCATCCCCCAAACTCTGAGAAGCCACCAGTTCTGGTTCATGGTCTTGGCAGCTGAGCTGGTTGGCTGCCTTTGAAGGTACAACTGCCATAGCAGATGGCTGTGAGGTTAGCAGGGAATTTATTCAGAGCTATGCATAAATGAGGCTGTCTTTCCTCAGAGGGAATGGCAATCAAGAGCACGCTCACATACCCACCCACATCTGCACACTAACATCCCAGCGCTACGTGGTGACCGAGGAGCGGAGGAGACAGCCTGTCTGTCACACACCAACTCTTCTGTGCTGCTTTACCCCACAGTCTGTGCCAGCTCAGCAGGGCTCTGGGCTCTGTCTGCACTGCTCAACAGTGGAGGTGTTTAATGAATAGACAAACCTGCTCTGTTCCTAGGGGAATAGAGCTGGAATAGTTCAGATCCTTCATCTCGGGCATATCCTTCGCGATACCCTTCATGACCTGTGCCAGTCAGCAGTCCTAGGTCACTGTTGCACTTCCACTGCAACCTGGGTATCAGCAGTTTGCAGCACTGCTTTTCCAAAGGAGTGGTGTGTAGGAGTCTGGAAGTCTGATGGGAGTCAAAGGGATAAGAATAATTCTCAACATTTTCCTGGGAAACAATACTATATTAGACATTGGTGTTGCAGCGAAGATGGCTGAACAGAAGGAAAGCTGTAAACCTCAAGAAGTTTCCTCTTCAGTGCCTGTTTGTAAGAGTTAAGCATCTGCAGCATGTGCTGAAGCAGATGTGAAGGACACATGGTCAGAGCTTGTGACTACTGAGCCAATATATCAATAGGTAATGGGATTTGAGCTCCTGGTTCCTTGACTTCTTTCTCTGTCCCTAGAGTAACTGCATTAATTTTTATCTTTAAATATTCCTGCTACGCAAAGAAACCCACCAATGGCACCACCTCTGAGTCATGCCAGCATATTTGTGTGCTGGTATATTTAGGAGCAAAGCTGTTGGAGTTCAATAAGTATAAAGCAGCACTTGATAAGTGAAGTAGTGGTAGTAGTAGCTATTTAGATAAGGGAAAGGGAGGCGTGGTATGCTGTCAGTAAGTACTTGGCACCTTGCAGTATTGATCCCAAATGAGGATGGACCAGTCACAGGATTTTCTGCAAGTTAAATTCCTTTCCTCAGAATTGGAGGATATATCAGTGTTACCTGCCTGATTGGAGGTAGAGTTAGATCACAGTATTATGGAATATACTGAATGGGAAGGGATTCCCAAGGATCATCCAGTAGAACTCCTGGCCCTGCACAGCATAGCCCCAGGAATCACACCATGTGCCTGAGAGCATTGTCCAAATGCTTCTTGAATTCTGTCAGGCTTGGGACTGTGACCACTGCTCTGGGGAGCTGTTCCAGTGCCCAACCACCCTCTGGGGAGGAACCTTTTCCTAATATCCTGCCTAACCCTCCCCTGATACAACTTCAGGTCCTGTCACTGATCACCAGAGAGCAGAGATTAGTGTCTGCACCTCCACTGCCTCTCATGAAGAAGCTGCAGAGCACGGTAAGATGTTCCCTCAGTCTCCTCTTCGTCTGTGCCTCAACTGCCTCTCATGAAGAAGCTGCAGAACATGGTAAGATGTTCCCTCAGTCTCCTCTTCTCCAGGCTGAACAAGCCAAGTGACCTCAGCTTCTCCTCAGCCTCCTGGAGGCTCCTCCTTTAGGCCCTTCACCATCTTCATTGCCCTCCTTTGGATGCTCTCTAAGAGCTTAAGATGTTTCTTATATTGTGGTGCCCAAAACAGCTCCTAGTACTTGAGGTGAGGCCACACCAGCCATGTACATTGCTGTGGATCTGTCCTTATCACTACAGACATATCTGCTGAGTGATCTGTCTTTTTTTTCAGCTCAGGTCATGGTTGTACAATTAATGAGTGCTGACATGGGATCTGTGCAGTACTGGATCATCCAGCAGAACCACTGGATACAAGGTATGGATGTTTCTCACATTTCTGCTGATCTGTTGATAGCACACATGGTAGTTGTTTAATCTAGTTGCAGGAAGAAGGAGAGCACCTGCTCTGACATAAGGATGAGACAGTTAATCTTGGGGTGCATTTGAATGGACATGGTCACTTTATGTGCTTCTGCTGTGTGGTTATGCCATATTTGCTTTAGCAATGGAAGTCTTAAAAAAGATTTGCAGTGTCCCTACACAAGGTATAGACTCTTGCTATGTACTGTTCTTGAGTCTGTACTATAGTGGGTGTGCAACCAAGATACATCTGACAGGTGGGTGGAAACCTGTGAGGCA
>NW_008676378.1:48198-86597 GCF_000695815.1 Acanthisitta chloris
TGCTGGACCATGCAAACATGCCAGGGCCAGGGTGTGGATTCAGGGCCATCCTGAAGAGATAACACTGGCATAGCTGTTGCTCCCCAGCTCCCTAGGTGCTTTATTCCAAAGAAATGATCATCACAGAATCAAGGAGTCATAGAATGGACTGGGTTGGAAGGGACCTTAAAGATGATCTTGTTCCAACCCCCTGCCATGGACAGAGACACCTTTCTCAGAGTCACATCCAACCTGGCCTTGATCCTGGTGATCAGGTCAGCACTCTGCCTGTTCAGCCCTATTCCAGCCTCTCTGGCAGACATCTGTACATAACCCAGAAACTGACTTGCTCCCCTGAAGTACAGGAGAGAAGCCTTTCATTCACTCTCTACCCAAGCTCCTTGTTCAGATCTCTGTGCAAACAACCTCTGCTTGTCAGGTTGCTGTTTCTGGGTTACTGCTCTGCAGAGCCTTTGCTGGTGTTTCAGGGGAATTGGTTAGCTTCAAGGTAATGGGTTACCTCTTTGCTTCCAGCTGCTAAAGAGCACAGAAAGAAGCTAAAAATACCTCTCAGCCAACACCTAATGTCACTTCTCTGCATGAAGGATTTGTGCAGTTGCCACAGGGATCTTAAGCAATTGCACAGGGGAGGGGACAGAGCCCTTATTTTTGTGAATAGAGGGGGAGGCGCACATGAGAAAAATCCCTCTATGAAAAGGCTGTGGAGCCTGGTGCTTTGATGCCTGTGTTGAAAAAGCTGAATATTCACGGATTTAGACCAACCAATCATGTGTGAATGCTATTTTTGGAAAGCACAGTGCAGAATTATGGCACATGCATCACATGTGAATTGGGAAAGTGCAAGCTATTTTTGGAGCCTGTTTGCATATGTGCTGAGTCAAGGTTTGCACACAGAGCAAGTCTCTACCTCACATCTCTTAAATCTGCTTTAGCAAGGTTATGAGCTCGCAAGCAATCTGTGAGTCCCACAAAATCCTTTCTCTCTCTGATTTTACCTGCATCTCAGCATTGCAGGGAGATTAATTAGAAAAGCCCAAATCTAATTGTGAAAGGGAGACGTAAGGAAAGGGGAGACAATTTAGAGTTGAAGGGGGATGGGTTCTGCAAAAGAAATTGCTAGGTAAGTGGAGAATTGCCAGAAAAGCATAAAAGAGTACAGAAAGACAGGAGTGGCTCATAAAGAAGGTAGGTAGTTTACACCTTTTTCTATCTTTGCTAAAGGAAACCTATATACAGAAAACAACCCCCAAAGAAAACAGGAATTACAGAAAGAAACTGGAGCAGCATCGCATGAATTGCAGCCAGCCCTGGATTTGGGGGCATGGAAGAAAAGCCCCTGGGTTGCATGACAAAGAGGTGCCAGCTGAGGATAAAACCAGACTGCCTGGCTGGTGGTGGTCTCAGTAGATGGACTCTGTTCACAGAGAACACAGCCTCTTGCAGGCTGCATTCCAGAGCAGTGCTGCTGTCCCCACAACTGATGGAACCTAAACCAGAGGTCCTTATACAGCCAGAGGTCTTCATCAACTTTTTCCAGGAGGCAAAGACCTCACATACAGGAGGCAAGTCAACTGCTGCAGACTGCTGTTGTCATTAGGGGTGACTTTTGATCTTCTCCTGTGCCACAGGTTGTTTTCTGCTGGCAGGAAGCACCAGCCCAAATCTGCAGTGTAGGTGGGAGTGGGGCTCACAAGGAGGCTTTGTCCATTCAGGTGTGGCACTGGAGAACCTTCTTGGTCCTGTGTGCATGGAAATGGGGTTGCAGACATGGAAAACACAGTGCTAGCACACCAGCAGGTCCACCAACCAGACAGGGGAACTGGAACGTGGCTGATAAGAGGCCAGGCTAAGATTATCCTGTAAGAGCAGTTAGTCACAGCCTGCAAAGCTCAGGCTGCATTTCACTGCCACCAAGGGCTGGATAAAGCACGACACAAGGAGACTGAGTGAACATAGCATGTTGGGGCTGCCCACTCAGTTGTCCTTCCTTCCAGCAAGGGCAGCACACAGGTGAGCAGAAGGTGAGCTGGGATATGGCACTACATGAGCTGGACTCTTTCTCTTTGCATGTCCATTCTCACTTTCCATCAATCTCCTAACTTGGAAGGAGCTGTGGTATGAAACCACAAAACAACCCTACAGAGAACTGCTCTGCTCTGGGCAAGTGCACATGATGTCCCTGCAGCTCACTGGGCCTGTTCCTGCAGTTCAGGAAAAGGCAGGCTGGCTTGTTTGGAAGGAATAAGATAGGTTTATGTTCTAATGAAAACCTGAAGGTGAGTGGAGCCAGGCAATATTCACAGCTTTCACTCATACAGCTCTGGGGGAAAGGGAAGGTGTTTTTAAACTACGCAAGATGAGAAGCACAGCAAGAGCAACCTGAGGCTTGGCTTGTTGGTGGAGGTCCAGATGAGGTCCAGAGCAGATACATCCTGTATTGTTCACATCAAAAGCAGTCCTGCTGAGTTTGTAGGGGTGTTTGAAAGCCCTTACCCTGGTGAGGTTGGCTGTAAAGATTGACCCAGGTGGAAAAGCCTTGGAGCACAGGCTCTAGAGGAACAGGGAGCATCAGTACCCAGACACATTCCTCTTACACTGATAATGCCATGCCACGCAGCAGGATACAGTGAAGAGGTGGGATTCATGCTGATCTCTGTAGGGGAGCACTGTTGACTCAATTTATTTATTCAGTTGCTAGAGGCACAGATGTCAACATCAGAACTGACACATACCTATGAACAGGGTAAGACACAGCATGAGCATGCCTGGCACACTGCCTCATGTTTGCCCTCCTGGTGCCTTTAATCCTGATGGATCTAGACCTATGTGATCCTTTCTGGGCCCTTATCTGCCTAGGTACATGTGGTTAGGAAGAGTTTGCTAAAATGACATCTATGCTGTTTTTCTTGTTGTAATCAGAGGAAATAAAAAGTGAAATCTACTCCATCAAATAAAAAAAATTAGGTTTGAAATACATGTGGGATTAGGGATCTCAAGCCCTTGTCTCGAAGGTGGACCTGAGTTTAAAAGCAGAATGGCTTAAAAAAATAATACAAATTGCAAATGTTGATGTCATTTCCACATTTGGAAAGTGGATACCAGCCAAAAAAATGCCAACATAACAATGCCCACAAACCAAAACAAATCAGAATTCCACTCCAGTTTTCAGTGTATGCTAAAATAGGCTTGAACACATATCCAAAATCTGTGGAAAGGCAGGACTTCACTTTTAAGCAGTTCTATTAGGAAACTATTTTTTCTTTTAGACACCATTTTGTTCTTCATAGAACCAAACAGAGAGAAGAAAGCAGCACTCTTCCAGATCTCAGTTTGGAGTGGTTTCCAATGAAAACCACTTGGTTCATAATCTTGCTTTCTGCAACCATAGATCCTCAGCCCAAGACTTGAGGTTGAGTCTAAACATGACTTGGAACTGCTGGAAATCTGAGTGGTCATTTGATTCAATACTCAGCTCCTGTCCAGGAACTTTGATGAACCTAACCTGAGGTTGATGCTTGTAACCAAACCAAAGCAGGGATCAGTTTTTCCTTGGGTATTAGTTTCACCTAGGAAGGTGCCCACCTTCCTACCTGTCTTCACCTTGACGAGGCAGTGGAACATCCAGCTATCTTCTTGCATATCCTTACTAGCTTTTTAGGTTATGTAATCAGCCTCCTTGTCCTGAAACTTGTAACCCACCCATTTGTGCTTCATTCTCATAAAATTGGTTTATTCTTGTTAGTGTTTCGTGCAGCTGACATGGCCATAGAATCACAGAATATTCTGAGTTGGAAGGGACCCACAAGGATCATCGAGTCCAGCTGCTGACCCTGCACAGCACAGCCTGAAGAAACACACCATGTCCCTGAGAGCATTGTCCAAATGCCTCTTGAACTCTGTCAGGCTTGGGGCCATGACCAGTGCCCTGGGGAGCTGTTCCAGGGCCCAACCACCCTCTGGGGGAAAATAATATTTTCCTAGTATCCAGCCTAACTGTTCCCTGACACAACATCATGCCATTCCCTCAGATCCTGTCACTGGTCACCAGAGAAATGAGATCAGTGCCTGCTCCTCTGCTGCCCCTTGGGAGGAAGCTGCAGAGTGCTGAGGTCTCCCCTCAGTCTCTTCTCTAGGCTGTCCTCTGCTGCCCCTTGGGAGGAAGCTGTAGAGTGCTGAGGTCTCCCCTCAGTTTCTTCTCCAGGCTGAACAAGCCAAGTGACCTCAGCTTCTCCTCATATGGCTTCCCCTCTAGGCTCTTCACCATCTTCATTGCCTCCTTTGGATGCTCTCTAAGAGCTTTAGATCTTTCATATATTCTAGAGCCCAAAACAGTGCTCAAGGTGAAGCTGCACCAGCACAGAGCAAGTGGGACAATAACCTCTCTCGAGCAGCTGGCAATGCTGTGCCTGATGCACCCCAGGACATGATATCCCCCCTGGCTGCCAGGGCACACTGCTGACTCCTATTCAACTTGGCATTGACCAGGACCCCCAGGTCCCTTCCCACGGCACTGCTTTCCAGCCTCTTGTTCCTCAGCCTGTATATACATCCAGACTGATTCTGTTCCATGACTCTCCACCCAGATGGTAGCAAGCCTAACAAGGACTTTCAGATTTTCAACAAGGATTTTCAGAGCTATGTACAAATGGTGGCATCTTCCCTTGGATGGATCAGAGTCAACAGCACCATAATTGCAAACCCACGCACCCACCTCTGCAAACTAGCATTCCAGCACTGTGCAGAAAACAGAATGCCTGCCTGACCCACACAAGTCTGCCTTGCCAACAAACCTCACTGGCTGTAAACAGAATTAAGGATAAAGCATGATTAGCTTAATTCACATAGTGTTTCTTGTTTGTAGCATCAGAGTGGCCATTTTCCTGGAGAAACTGAGCTGCAGCAGATCAAAATGCTTTTTAGAGGTCACTCATACATCCAGGAACAGTGACTGCATTGTGTACAGAAGTGATAATCTTGTTAATTCTGTATCTTCTACATTGCTTTGCAAAAATCATGTGAAAAAAAAAGGTTGTGTTTGCATCCTGTCTGCTCTCAGCTGGTCTTAACTGTCTGACCACTTGTGTCTGAAGAAATATGCCACAGTTTCAGGGTGCTCACAAATAGATGGCTATCAATAAATTGCTATTTAAACCTCTAGTTACCTTAGCTTGCATAGATCAGATAAATAAATTGCAGAGTCTATTCTGTTTCTGGCTATCTGAATGTCTCAGACTCTTGCTGGTCTGGAAGAAATAGTCTCATCAATACCTTTAAAATGGACATCCTTTGGGTATTTTGAATAACTAATTTTGAATATGCTGCTTCTTTGAATGACCTGACTGCTAAACTCTATTTTTTTAATAGATTAATTAATTCACAAGGTTTAAAACGACTCTATTTTTTTAAACAGATTAATTAATTCACAAGGTTTAAAACCAGAGCTTGACTAATAGCTCTCAGAAGCAATGAGGCACTTTGGTACAGGATTCTTGGTTTCAAAGCAAACACTACTCTTACTTGTGCCAATGTCAGTGGCACCTCTCTCTTGAGAGAACAGAGTAAAAACCTCTGGTCCTTGACACAGCCAACTCTTCTAGAGCAAGAAGGTTTGAAATAAATAAGCAATGAGCTTCCTAGGGTATCCCAGACATGCCTGGGGACTTACAGGCATGGCACGTGGTGCTCTCCAGCAGCAGTAGCTGAAAGCCAGAGCAGGGACATCCTCAGCAATCTCAGATGGCATCAGATGTCCATGATTAAGCAACTGAACTGAGTCAGAGATCCCGTTGATAGCCAATGGAGCCAAGAGAAAGCTTCTGCTTCTCTGAAGCAGGTGTTGGCTGTTGGTCAGATGTGTCACTGGGTTTCAGGAGCCTGCACTCTCTGGATTTCTTCCAACTGCAGACCCAACTTAAACAACCACCTGGCATTATAGACACAGGCTCGGTTGTCATCTTGAGGTCAACCTCCCCCAGC
This sequence comes from Acanthisitta chloris, assembly GCF_000695815.1. Taxonomy (NCBI): domain Eukaryota; kingdom Metazoa; phylum Chordata; class Aves; order Passeriformes; family Acanthisittidae; genus Acanthisitta; species Acanthisitta chloris. Next base: position 54,175 of record NW_008676378.1, read on the forward strand.
TGACATGGCAAATGAGTCTGGGTGAATATAAGCATGCCCATCCATGATTTCCTTGATAAGAGAAGAAAGAATAATAAGAAGGAAGAATGAGATGCACAGACAGTCTGAGGAAGATGTTTTGGAACATCACTGCTAGGCATCCCATGCAGATTGAAAATACTACTCGGTACTTTGGTCAGATGTGCACCTGGAATTTTAGATATATAATAAAGCCAGCTATTCCAGGCCTCTCTCAAGACAAGGGCTAAAATAGACTCTGCATTGTGAATGTCTGCTGGCTGAATATGTGGATAATATATGAACAATAACTAAGCTCAGTTTAACTTTCGGGAAGAGACACAACTCTGTGATGCTGGTCTTAATATTTGGAGTGGAAGTAGCTCCACTGAGGCTGATGAGAATCCACTACTATTTGAACTTGGTCCATAACATACCCTCATCTCCCTTTGGGTGACAGAAATGGTGACCACTTCTACTGTGTGCCACCTGCGTCTGCAGGTGGGCCATTAAATATCTCCATGGTTAAGGGCAATAGGGTTTTTGTATGGGCATGGATCCAGCAAAGAGTACTTGAAGCATATCAGGAGCATTGTTGACTTCATTAAAACTACATGCATGTTTAAACAGCTGCTTGAGAGCCCTGTTGAATCAAGCTCTACATATCTAATAAAGAGCCCTGAAGGTCGAGGTTTGTCTCTGAACATAACTTTATTTGGTTTAAGCCATCCATCACACTAAAATAATGCTGTTGTTGGGTAGGAGATATGACTATTTTTATGGCTATGTGTAATATTTTCCACTCTCTCCAAAGTGCCTTTCTGAGTGATAAATGTCTGGATATCCTGCTTCCCTGGGTCTGAAGGAGCAGAGAAGGCTGGTGGAGTGTGGTGCCTTTCTCCTGTTTATACTAGCAGTAGCTGGTGGAGTGCAGTGCCTTTCTCCTGTTTATACTAGCAGTGCTGATGGAATGGTGTAAGCATCTGGGCTATAACCTGGCAGTGATCAGCCTGGAGATGCCCTTTGGCAAATGGCACATCAGCAGGGTGATGCAGAACAGGAACTTCTTGTTTACACAGCTCACCATCTGCATGGAAGTGGCACCATCCTCCTATCCCTGTGTACAAATGGGAATGCTGCCCCCATGAGCAGTGAACATGCTTAACTCATTGTAGCCTTCTGAGAAATCAGAGTCTTCCCACTATTCTGACATCATCTATCTCTTCCCTGAAGAGCTGCTCTAATCTGGACCTGCATGACAGTTGTAATCACTTAGTGCTAGAAAGATGAAGGAAATTGAGCAATAAATGGAAATGGAAAACTCATTCTACTTAGTAACCTGCTGAAAATTCACTGTGAAAGGTATCATAGAATCATATAATCATAGACTATGCTGAGCTGGAAGGGACCCACAAGGATCATTAAGTCCAACTCCTGACTCTGCAAGCACATCCCCAAGAATCACACCATGTGCCTGGGAGCCTTGTCCAAATGTCTCTTGAGCTCTGTCAGGCTTGGGACTGTGACCACTGGTCTGGGGAGCTGTTCCAGTGCCCAAACACCCTCTGGGGGAAACATCTTTTCCTAATATCCAACCTAACCCACACCTGACAAAGCTTCATGCCATTCCCTCGAGTCCTGTCACTGGTCACCAGGGAGCAGAGATCAATTCCTGCCCCTCCACTGCCCCTCATGAGGAAGCTGCAGAGTGCTGTGAGGTCTCCCCTCAGTCTCTTCTTCTCCAGGTTGAACAATCCATGTGACCTCAGCTGCCCTTCACATGGCTTCCCTTCGATGCCCATCATCATCTTTGTGTCCTCCTTTGGGAGCTCTCTAAGAGCTTTACGTCTTTCTTGTGGCACCCAAAACTGCTGCACCAGCACAGAGCAGGGAGGGACAATCACCTCCCTCGACTGGCCAGTGATGCTGTGCCTGATGCACCCCAGGACATGATGTCCCTTCTGGCTGCCAGGGCACACTGTTGACTCATATTCAACTTGCCATTGAGCAGGAACCCCAGGACTCTTTCCATGGCACTGCTCTCCAGCCCCTCAATCTCTAATCTGCCCATTTTTTTAGGGTTGCCCTGTCCCAGGTGCCAAATCCAGCACTTGTCTTTGTTAAACTTCACATGGTTGGTAATTGCCCATCTCTCTAACTTGTCCAGGTCTCTCTGCAGGGCCTCTCTGCTTCCTTGGTAATTGCCCATCTCTCTAATTTTCCAGGTCTCTCTGCAGGGCTTCTCTGCTTCTGAGGATTTTTCTTCATCCTATTGATCTCTGCTAGATTCTGTATAAGGATGAGCCATTAGTTAAAGCAGAAATAAGATTTTTTGTTTCTTCTTTGGTAGTGAAGGCAGGAATGAGTCATGGTCAGTTGTTGTAGTCAAGTATGCAATCACCAGAGGATTAAACTGTGCACCAATGACAAGGCCATCAGTTACAGGAATCTGATAAACACTACAGTCTCCATGGACTTTCTTCTCCTCATGACCCATCCATTATTATTTCTGTTCTTTCGTGGATTTGGGCCTGACAGAGAAGTCTTTGCTCTTCACCTTTTTTTGCTTGTTTTTAATAATTCTTCTTCATCCTTAAAAGATAGAGAATTATTCTGCACTCCATATCTAGACAAAAAAATAATCTCTCTCTTTTTTCCTTACACCTGCTTTTCAAGACCACTGCCATAGCTTCAGTGGTCTCCAGTGTCCTTAAATGCAATAAAGATATTTTCTTCTTAAACAGTTTCTACCCTTTCTGCTCCTCTCTGACAAATGAAGGTGTCTTTTCAAATGTAAAACAAGCAGCCCTTTTCCTTTGTAGTGGTGAGTGGGTTTATATCAGTATTGCTCCCAAAGAGCATTGCCAAAATCTTCAGGAAAGTGGCCCCACTTTCTGTTTCTGAAGGCTTACAACTCGATTTAGAAGCAGTAATTTTATGTATCTTGTCCTTAGCTTGACAGTTTGTTGGAGAAAGCAAGGCCTTGGCTCCACAGAGTACCTTTGTCAGCACCAATCATGCCAGGCACTAGCCACCTGCATTTGCAAACAGCTTTCACAAAGCAATGAATGCTTATGTCTTGTGAGAACTTCTGCTGCTATGTAGATCTGAGGACCTCATGTAGACAACTCCCAAGCCCTTCATTTACCACTACGAAGACCACCAGTAGGAGGAATGTGCAGATATTCTGGTTGAGGAAGGGGATTCTCTCCCTCTGCTCTGCTCTGGTGAGATTCACCTGGAGTGCTGCATCCAGCTCTGGGGTCCCAGCACAGGAAGGACATTGACCTGTTGGACCAACTGCAGAGGAGGCACCAAGTTGATTAGAGGGATGGAGAACCTCTGCTAAGAGGAAAGACTGAGAGAGTTGAGATTGTTCAGCCGGGAAAAGAAAAGGCTTTGGGGTGACCTAATTGCAGCTTTCCAGTACCTGAAGGAGTCTACAAGAAAGATGGAGAGAGACTAGTGACAGGGGCCTGGAGTGACAGGACAAGGGGGAATGGCTTCAAAGTGGCAGGGAGTAGGTTTACATTGGATATTTGGAAGAAATTCTTCCCTGTGAGGGTGCTGTGGCACTGGCACAGGTTGCCCAGAGAAGCTGTGGCTGCTCCATCCGTAGGAGTGTTCAAGGTCAGGCTGGATAGAGCTGTGAGCAACCTGGTCTCGTGGAAGGTGTCCCTGTGCATGGCAGAGGGGTTGGAACACTATGATATTTAAGGTCCCTTCCAACACAAGCCATTCTCTGATTCTGTGATTCTCTGCAGTGCAGAGCAGAGGTGATACAACAACCATGTGATGCAAGTGGTGTTTCTGTGTGCATGTCTTTGCCAAGCCCTTTAGCCCTCCTCAGCTCAGCATCAGCCTGAGCTGTTTATATAATAAAGGACCTTCTTGAAGTTTTGAGAAACTGGGTTTTTTTAATGTTTTCTACTCCAGCTGCAAGGCTCAGATGCTTTCTTATACCAACAGTTTCTCTACCATTTTTTGGTAAATATACAGACCTTGATGCTCTGACCCTTCTCTCAGCTAATTTCATGTTCTAATTCCCACTGAGCATTAACACTCAGACAGAAATAGCCTGAAGAACAGGAGGCAAACCAAAGTGCATGTTGCCTACATGGGGCCCAAGGGCTCCCAGTGTCTGAGTTGCTGGAAACACAATTTTTCATAGACTTTGGTTTTGCTTAGGTGCAGGGGGCAAGTATTGTACTTTATTGCATGTTACTGTTTCAAGAAAAACACAATTTTAAATGCTGAAAATTTTCAGTTTAAAACTTTCATTAAAATCCTAATTGTTTTCACATGTTGAACTGTCTCACTTTAGGTGAACACTGGAATTTGTGTCATCCTCTGGATATGCCATTGTACCCACCAAATCTCAGCATATGCCCAAATGTGATCACGTCTAACTCTCCATTCTAATTTGCAGAGGTCTTAAGAGGAACATGAAGGATGATCTTGACCCACTGAAGAGAAAATACTGGTGAAGAAAAGATGTTTCACTTCGCAAGGAGTAAAAAGGATATTTTGCAATATACCTGTGAAAACCTATGGGAAGCTAGGATAAGTCTGTGAAAGGTAGGATCAGGTCACCAAGTCCTTCTGCACACACAGATAAACAAGCCAGCACAATCTTTGTGCACTTTTCCTCAGCTTAAGAAAACCTGTTTGAGGTTTCTTGCACTGGCAGAATTTTCTTATCCATAGTGGGAGTTTGTTTACTGTTACACATTTGTAGAAGGTGTGAAAGAGCTTTTGTAGAAAAGATGCTGGTAGTGAGGTAATTAAAGCAGAGTGATGAACGTGTCAGGCCTGCAGTGCTAGCTGTCAGCACTGGATTCACACTGCACAGCCCTTGTGCTTCCCACACCTACGCCAAAGGCCTCCTGTCCCTAATCCTCCTGATCCCCCACCCCTGAGGCTCACTCCTGATGATCTCCAGCTTCCCAGGCACAATACAAAATGGGAAGTGCAGCCTGAGATGCCACAGCCATTGCGCTGTGCTCATGGATAACCAGCTCTTTCCCCTTCAGCCTGAGAAAAAGGGCAGTTCTCATGCCCCTACTCTTCTCATAGCCCCCAGAGGCAGAGATATGGGGCTCATTTTCCTTTGGTGGGTGCCAACTACCCATCTTACTGTCTGCCAAATCTTGCAGTGGAATTTGAAGGATTTGGGGGCTGATATAAGTGATAATATTCCCTGATAATGTTGGAGCTACCCCCAGGAGAGCAACAAGCAGTGGGCCCTGCTTGGCTGAGAGGACCAGGTTTGTCTGCTGGGGACTGACCACACTCTGCTGTTGTGGTCTCAGTGTCTGATACTCTCTGCAGAGAGTGCTTACAATGGGAAGACAGCCCATGTGCGGTATTTACTTTCTCTTTGTGGTCTGACAAACCAAAAAACCTTTGGAAGTGCCCCAAGAGTGTGTGTGTATTAGAGAACTAACACACCTGTGGAACTAAATATTCACAGGCAGCATGTGAACTCCTTGGGTGAGAGGCAAAAGACAAGGTCCTCTGCAACAGGTCCCAAGGCTAACTGGGAGCTAGGATGGGAATCTAAGCAATGTTCCTCTCCTACATTTTTTCCTGCCCTCTACCCTTCTACCCTGGGAGCTGGATAGCCCTGCCAGTACCTCCCCAGACTTTCCAGCCATTAGAGCCTGAGCTGGTGGAGGCAGGGTTAGGAAAACATTCCTTTTTTTCCTCAATATTGAATTAATGCCAGTTCTTGATCCATTTTATGACCACCAACTAACCTGTAATTCAGAGCTGCTGTGAGCTGAATTCAAACAGCTTCTGGTACTGCAGGTCCATCCCTCACTACCCTGCACTAACATCCTCCTGTTGGGGTCTCAAATTTTGGCCTTGGTCAGTGAAATTCAGCAAGTCTAGATGAACACTTTCCTGTTCAGTCTTCTGAGCTTGCATGGAAATGGTGTTGCTGATTACCTAATATTCCCTAGAAATTTGGTAGTACTACTATTCTAGCCCCACAGCATTAATTCAGCTCCTCTTCTGCTCTGTGGGGAATCATTTTGCCCTAGTCATACTCAAGTTCTGTCAAAATCCTGAAGCTTCCTTTGAAAAATACACAGCTTTCATTTCTAATTTGCATTAGGGATAATACCATGGAGTCAGGGAAGTGCCAGTGGTGGAATTCATGGCTTTGTTTCAACAGGCATGGCCTTGAAGGAAGGTCTACACAGGACCTCATGATGGAAGTGAATCCATGCAGGTCTCAGCTGCCAGACATTCAGACCTCTTATGCTTCTGAAAGAAGCATAATGTACAAAGAACCAGGTAGATGTGTTTTCCTTCCATTTGAGAGTCAGACAGCAGCACAAGCTGCAGGAATCAGGACAATTCACATTCCTTTGGGAATAGGCTATCTATGTATTTTGTCCCTGTTTGAGAGGATATTAAGTAAGTAGCACAACTCCAGACTCCTATGTACCCCCTTGGAAATGATGCCAAAGGTTTGCCCTGCTGGAAATTTTTTAACATGTCTTCCAGCAATTGAAGAGTTAGTGTCCTCTTCCCTTTGGAATTACACATTTATGCTGCTCATCCCTGTGGCTTGTCCTGTCAAAAAAATGAGACCCATTTCTTTATCTTGCTAAGAATCCACAGCCAGAAAATTAATGAATATGCTCTTCCAGCTGAGGATGTGCTATGGATTTATTTTCTTCCCAGCAAGAAGAATCTTTGCATTCCTTATTATCAGTCATATGGTCAAAATAATGTGTGTCTTTTTCTGCTTCACACTGAGCTCTGCTTTCTAAACTTTGCTCTGCAAAGGTGTCATTATTGCATCTTTTCACTCTAAGCTGTCCTGTGTCTGTTTGCCACACAACAGCCTTTCTTTCACTCTAATGTGCTTTAAGCACTCTATGAAAAGCCAGTATGGCAACTGCCAAGGGATTAATGCTTTTCCTTCTGCAGCATCTAACAGAAGTCAGAGAAAGAGCAGCCCAAAGGAGAACCTTTGTGTTCAGTACAGAGACAAAAAAACTCATCAAACAAAGAGAGAAATAAGTGGCAGTACAAGAATTTCAGCCAATTTCACTGCTCTCCAGGGTAGTTACAAATCAACTGCGAAAATACAGCCAAACATTGTCACTTGGAGAATCCCTGTTGGTGACAGATATACTGAGCATTGGACTGGTCATTTACAAATCTTTCTTCATTTATGCTACTTAGGGAGATTTGCTGAATTGATTTCAATTTTTTATAATTTTTTTTTTCTCTTGAAATACCTCCTGGCAGTAATTCACAGGTAGCTTTAGATTCAGGCATCTGCAGGAGGAAGTAATTTACCACTTCTTTTAAACTGGCACCATGCTTGGACTGATGGCATTGAGGACTGCATGAGAAGTAGCAGCTTTTATTAGGCCAGCTGATAAAATTGGAAAACACAGGCAAGCTTTCTGTCACACAGTCGCTTCATCAAACCCAGTGCTCTCTTTATTATCATGTTTCTCCAATGCAATACTACTGCAAATCTACAGGAATCAATAGAGTTGCATTAGCATAATATTAGGGAGCCCCAGCAGTAAATCAAGGCATGAGTTGTTGATGAGCTCTGAAGCAGAGCTTTATTTCCTGCAAAGGTCAGAGTGATGGATTGTGCAACAAATTTTACCTCCTCTGTTACATGTTTATTTCTAAATGGCCTTTCCCAAAACAGCAAAATAGGATGTATCTCACCCTTCCTCACAAGCTAGAGGTTTTCTGAATCGAGTCAAGATAACAAATGAGGTTCTTGGTCCTCCTGGGTTTGACAACAAGGCTGTGTGTTTTGCATTAAACCTGAATGTGTCTGGGACCTTTCCTGGGAGCCAGAATGTGACTCTCTGTGCTAGGAAAGCCCTACAAATGCCCAGGCATTGATTTGACCTGTCCTAACTAGCACTCTGGTTTGCATGCAGTCATCTTGTGTTGATGGTCAGCCAATAATCTATCTGATCTTGACCTTTCTTTATGACTGGGAAGGAACTTTGAGCCAGAGCTACCTCTTCAGCAACTAGGAAGATGAGGAAACAATTATATGAATATATTGTGGTGATGGTGACAAGGAGAGCCACAGAAGAAAGGAAAGGGGGTGAAAAGAGAGTTCAGGAAGAAAGATAATGGCAAGGTGATGGATCACAGAGATGAGTGTGAGCTCCAAGTTAGCTCAGAAAGCTGGGGGAACTTGTACAATCTATTAGCTCTAAGGAGAATTTTATGGTTTGAAGGCATTTAGCTGGTGGAAGCTTTGAAGACAATGTCTACCAAAGTCAGGCAGCCAGAGAGACCTTTATTTGAGGGCAGTGAGTGTGTGAGCAGCAAAGTTAGATCTAACAGGCTTAAATTCCACACTGAGGACTACAATGACCAAGGCAAAATGACCTGGGTTGACTGTGTGAAGATGAGTAAGGATGAAGCTTAAAGATTTCACATCATGAGACACTACAAAGGAAGGAATTCTCTGACATGATACAAACAGCAAGCATAAAAAGGGGGTGAAGGAGACTGAAAGGATTAGGATGGATGTCCAGAGACACCATGAAATGTAACAGCTCATCCCATTTGCCACACAATGCTCCATTCTTTCTCGTGCATGTGGAGTCCAAGTACTGAGCCCAAGCTCCTGGACTCTGTGATTAGTGCCTACAGGTGTCTCTGTGGTGAGGTCTGAGAACATATATTCACGTTTCTGCATAGTGGGTATTTTATTTTTACAACCTCCTTTTGTGATCCTTAAGGACATTATAAGACACAGCTTGGAAGTGTTAGTCGACGGAAATTGCTCCTGCAAGCCTGACCTCAGGCCTTATCACTGTCCAAACCAAATATAAAGCCCATTAATTTTTTTTTTTTTTAATTATTTTTTTTCTCAGCCACTGAAGTACTCAGGAGCCCAGATCAGTAAATCCTGGAATTCAGGCTGAAAATACAGCACAGAATTCAGACTGCTTCCTTGAGAGGTCACAGGGAAGACAGAGATCTTTTACTATGTGTCTTAAATATTTTTATAGTTTAAGGCTTGAAAGAATATTAACACTGAAAAAATGAGGTCTGAAAAGTTGAGAAATTCTAGAAGTTGAGACATTTGTGCTACACAGAAGTTTCAAAAGCCTTGCAGTGGAACAGAAACAAGCTCTGAAGATTCTCCCTGAACTCCCAGAGCAAGTGACCCAACAGTGCCTGGGACAGTCACCAAGAACATGGGAGAGACAGGGATGACGTCTTGCTCTGCTTTCTCCAATATCCCCTGTAAGTGCCCCAACTCCAGAGACATTCCTTCCTCACTCCTTCCTACTGCAGCTGCTCCACTTTCCATAAATAATTAAATATTTATTTGAGGCAGGGACCTGAACCTCAGTTTCCCACATCCTGTGTGAATGCCTGAACAACAGCACCATCAAATCAATCTCTTGCACAACGCTCTCCTCTCTCAGCAAGTCTTTAAGTATTTATGCAGGTTAGATATGCTCTAGCAGGGAAAACTGTGAAAGACCTGCCCTAGGGTAGAAAGATCCCTTTGGATAGGGAGAGGGGCTTTGCTCAAGTACAGGAGAGATGGGAGACACAGGCTGAGTTTCCCTGCCTAATCCAGATGTTGAGAAATAAACCCACTTGTTATGTACATGACTAGCCAAGGAAAATAGATTTTTTTACATCTCTTTATAACAGGGTTTTTCTCCTGCATCCAGGAGCTCTGTCTCCCCAGAGTTTTCATTGACTGAAAACATTGCCATGAAAGGTTTCTTTTTGTCATGGGCACATTTTCTAGCAGCAAGCCCTGTGCTGAAAACTCCTTAACAGACAACACAAACTAGGGCTCGCTGCAGCCTGGCACTCTGGCTAAATGAACAGCAAGCAGCACACATACTAACACTCCTCTGCATAAGCCTTCTGCAGGGAGCAGAAATTCATCCTTTATTGGAGAAGGCACAGAGAGGAGATCCCAGTTTTTATCTGCTGGATTTCATATCCGTGCCTGGAAGGAAAGCAGGGCTTTAGAGTTAGAGCTGTGGTTGCACACAAAATTACTGAACACAGACTGCATGTATCTTGAGAAACCAGAGAGCCCAGCCCAGTCCTATCAGTGAGTGGGTTAAATTTCCAGCTTTGCCTGTAATGACCTCCTCATTTACCAAGCAGGATGTTGCCTCCCTGAACCCTTCATAGACTTGTAGAATGGTTTGGGTTGGAAGAGAACTGAAAGATCATCCAGTTCCAACCCCTTGTCATGGGAAGGGACATCTTCCACTAGACCAGGTTGCTCCAAGCCCCATCCAACCTGGCCTAGGAACACTGCCAGGGATGGAGTAGTCACAGCTGCTCTGGGCAACCTGTGTCAGTGCCTCAGCACCCTCCCAGAGAAGTTTCTTCCTAATATCTAATCTAAACCTACTCTCTGTCCCTTTGGAGCCATTGCCCCTTGTCCTGTCACTCCAGGCCCTTATAAATTGTTTCTCATTTTGAGCTGATTAAAGCTACTGATAAGAGATGAGAGACAATACAAAGTTGTTCACCTCTGTCTAAAGACAACCCATGTTTCATTCATGGCTTCTGTCTGACTGTAGCTGTGTGTCTGTTATGTCTGAACTGAGAGATTTGTGGGTTCTGCAATGGCCACAGGGTTTGCAAATCAGCTAGGAGGAAGAGAGGAAAGTCAGGAAATGAAAAGGAGATATTAGTGAGAGGAAATAATAATGAAAAATACATTAGTAACACAGAGGGACACACAGAATGAAAGAAATTTCATGTGGGATGACAGGAAAGAACAGAAATCTTTCAGCAAACAGAGTTAAACTCTCTTATAGCTTTTCCTTGGGAAAGACACTGGAAATGAAAGCCACATGTTATGCAGCAGCACAAGGCACATTCCAATACACCTTTTGGCCATGCCTCAGACAAAGCTACATCTGGACTCCTTAGCACCTCATCCTCCCTCACCAGCATGCCCAGAGATCTCAGAGCACAGTCCCCCTGCTCCCTGTGCAGCCTTGGGCACACCACACTCCTCCTCCCAGGAGCCCTGGGAGTGAGGCAGGAGCACACTACAAGGGCCCAAATCCAAGAGGCAGCAAAGCAGCAGTGTGTTTCTCAGTGGGTTTGCTCAGCCTCAGCACTGGCACTGCTGAAAGGGAATAGCAGAACTGGGGTAGGAATGGGTGAGGAGGAGGAGGAGGGTGGCAACAGCAGCTGTCCTGGTGTGTGGGGCCAGGACAGTGGAGGGAGTGACAATTTCCAGGGTTTGAGCATGAATTAGGAGATGGTGACAGCTAGGGTGGAAGTCAGGGGGTGGCACAGGGGAAAGGAAAAGAGTGCCATGGAAGTACAGTATTCCCAGCTTACTCTTATGAGGTTATCAGGCTGATCTTAAAATTCCATTGACCACATATAACACAGCAAATTGCAGTGACCCTACTGGCACCAAGCAGGCACTGTAAAAACCATGCAGAACTACCATTGTCATGGGTTGACTGTGAAGCTAGAAAGTGCTTCTCTGACCCTAGGGATGCCCTGTACTCCGGTTTTGAGTCACAAGTTTTTATAGGAGCAAAACAGATCAACCTGACCCTCCTGGTGGTAGATTTCCCCTGGGCAGTGAGCCCAGACTCTGAGGTACCAGACCTGCTGTTGGAGAGAACTCTGTTCATACAACATTGTCTTGGGTTTCCTTCTTGGAGACCCAAAGCCTTCACAGGGATGCTTTGCACAATCTGATGTTTGACATGCTTGGAGATGATATGGAGGGAACCTGTTGGATACCAGATCAGGATATTGGTGTGGGTAAGCTAAAAGGTGAGGGCAAACTGGGATACAGGGTATACTGAGTTTAACCCTGAGAGGGAGGAAGGAAGGGATGCTGAGACTGCAGCTTAACCTGATGAAAACATAAAGGGGGAAGCCAGGAGACAGTGAAAGAGGGTCTGCACCAGGGTGGGGTAGGGAGGAAGGTGAATTTGGGTATACAAAGACCCTGAGAAATGGAAGGGAAAGGCTGAGGTTGAGAACAGATTGAGAGAGAAGGAAGCAGACAAGAAATGGAGTGTGTGGAGCTGAACCTTTGGATAAAGAAAGAGAAAGAGCCCAAGGTTAAATCCAGGGCGTGCAAAGGAAAGATGGAAATGCAGAAGCATGTGGGGCAAGAGGGTTTGCAGGGAATAGGTGGATGGTACTGTGTCAGTCATAGCACTTTTACCTCCCTGAGACTGAACAAAAGCCAAGAGACAGAAGTTTTACCAGTTCTCTGCTACAGGGAAATGCCTTTGAAACCCTTGGCGAATTCACCATCCAGGAATTGGTGCTGGGAGATGATTATCTTCTGGCTTCTTTGTTCCCAGAGAGAAGGTCCTCTGGGCTGGGGGCAGAAGGAGTGATTCAGTACAAATAAATTAGATCCCTGCTTTGATTTAACTGCTGGAGAATTCATTCCCCTTATGGGAAAACAACATCCTAATATAACACAAGGCTACAAATATCTCCTTCTCTGCTGTAACACAATCCATCCCATACTTACTGGGTTATCTGCTACAGCTGTTTTGTTAATAGTGGTTAGTCCTTTTATTGGCATTAGCTGCCTTGTGAAAACAAGACATGCAAAGCAGAGACCAGAACAAAAGGTTTCCTAATCCAGTCTAAATGTAAAACTGCTGCACGTGGTCTTGTTCCCACTGATAACTTTCTTGCTGATTTTAGTGGGAGCAAACTCCAGGCTTTCTAAAAGCAACCTCCAGAAACAGCATCTTCAGAGAACATTCTTCTCATCCCCTCAGCCACAAAGCTGTTGTTGTTCTTCAAGGACAAATACACAAAGCCATTAGGAAAAAGTGCTGTAACAGTGCTTCAAAAGTTCAGTCTCCAGAAGAGTGGGTAAAATATATCTCCTGTGAGTCTCAGGCTACATGTTACCTTTAGAGAAAGCTGCAGAATTTGGTACAGCTCTCCCAGGACTCAAAGGTAGTTTGTTTATGAAATGTGTTTTAACTCTCCTTGGAGTTTTGAACTTCAAAGGTGTCTTTGAGCACCTGCTCTGAAATTCTCCTGCAGGTGCAACAAACTCATAACCTCAGCAGGTTGAAGGCACCTGGTTGAGTGTTGTCTGGACCATGCAACCCTCTGGCTGAGGTGAGAAGACCACATGGCATGTGGCTCAGAGCCTCTTTCCAAATGGGCTGCAAGTGGTTGAGAGGGCAGCACTTAATAATTCAACAGTGAAGCTTTCTGCACATTTTTTAATGCTGCTAATAATCTGCTAACTTTATCTCTGAGGTTTTGATACTGTCAGGATCTACACCCACTTTTGCCAAAGGAAAAATTTTCTACAGCTTTTTTGTGGAACTTGCATCCTCAGAAATCAACACACTAACTCCCCTTTCCATCAGGAATATTCTGCCCTTCCGTAACCTTCAATACAATTTCTGTGTGACAGATCTTGCATGGTCAAAGGTTGGACTTGATAATCTTACAGGTCTTTTCCAAAGTAATTGATTCTGTGATTCTGTGACTTACATTATTTTCAGTGTTTTCAAGGTGTACTAATCCTGTCTGATAGCAGTAATTGTGGATCTTTTGGCATTCAAGGCTGTTGCAGGGCAGATGGGTACTTTGTGTTCTTATGGAAGAGTTGTGCTTCTTCATGGCTTTTCAGTTGTTTTGGGGCATACAAACACACCTCTGGAGAATTAAGGGGTGGAATTAATAGAAGGGAAGTATTTGCATATGGCAGGTTGGCTACAGCAGGGGCAGGATGGTGACAGAGATAGAGATGCAAACAGTCTCATTAGATCTTAATGATTTACATTACAGTGCACTGGGGAGGAATACTGGGGAGAGAGAGGGGAACCACCACCCCTAGCCCCTGTGTCCCCCACTGGAAATCTATCCCTGCGTGCGAAAGTTAGACCTTTTCATGAGGCACTGCAGAAAAATAGAATATGATAGAACAAGATTTCTGGTGCATAGGACAAAGCTGCCCTTAGGCAGTGTTAAGTTGTCTTACTGACATTTAAATGACCTAAATCAAGGTGACAGAGATGTTAGTGGCATTATGTGAAGAATTGTTCTGTAGGAATGCGTTGTTCTTTAGAACAATTTATATTCAGCACAGAGAATTAAGCATAAGTGGGTTTAACATGAGGCTCACATGTCATCATTTTCCAGCTCTTATTATCTGTGGTGTGACTAATGCAGGATTACTCCTCATCTGTGCTCATGACTAACTTCTCCCTGTCCTGTATCCTGCTGCAGAGACTTGTTCCAAATTGCCACTTAGAACATTAACAAAGTGCACAGGAGTGGGTCCAGTCTCTCCTTTCCCATCCCAGGACAGTGTTAGGGAATTTCTCAGAGAGGGGAGACCACAGATTCTTCTGCTGGGGAAAACCACAAGGGGTACTGCCTGCTGGCTTGCTTTTCTCTACCATTCTCACTGTGAGGGAGGGGATTCTGCCCATCTACTCCACCCATGTGAGATCCCACCTGGAGTGCTGCATCCAGCTCTGGGATCCCCAGCACAAGAAGGACATTGACCTGTTGGAGCAAGTCCAGAAGAGGCCACCAAGATGATTAGAGGAATGGAGAACCTCTCTTATGAGGAAAAGCTGGGTGAATTTGGATTATTCAGCCTGGAGAAGGGAAGGCTTCGGGGTAACCTAATTGTGACCTTCTGGTACCTGAAGGAGCCTACAAGAAAGATGGAGAGAGACTATTTACAAGGGCCTGGAGTGACAGGACAAGGGGCAATGGTTTCAAGATGACAGAGAGTAGGTTTAGAGTAGTTATTAAGAAGAAATTATTTGCTGTGAGGGTGGTGAGGCACTGGCACAGGCTGCCCAGAGAAGCTGTGACTGCCCCATCCCTGGAAGTGTTGAAGACCAGGTTAAAGGTGTCCCTGCCCATGGCAGGGGAGGTGAGGTTGGAATGTTCTTTAAGGTCCCTTCGAATCCAGGCCATTATATGATTATTATTTTAATGCTTTAAAATTCCCCAAATGAGTCTTGAGGATGGGCACATTTGTTTGTGCATTTAGTGCTGGATGAGAAAGCAGCTGATGAGACTGCAACAAATCTACAGAGTTGGAATGATTGACTTAGTTGACTTTTTTCCTGCTGCTATGGGTGTTATTATCTCAGAAGATGCTGAATCCAGGCCATTATATGATTATTATTTTAATGCTTTAAAATTCCCCAAATGAGTCTTGAGGATGGGCACATTTGTTTGTGCATTTAGTGCTGGATGAGAAAGCAGCTGATGAGACTGCAACAAATCTACAGAGTTGGAATGATTGACTTAGTTGACTTTTTTCCTGCTGCTATGGGTGTTATTATCTCAGAAGATGCTGCAGAAACTCTGTTATTAGAGACATAGCAAGGATGTCATTAAGTATGTTTTTTCACTGCTCCAGGACAGAAGTAGTGAATGAGTGCTGGACCATTTCCACACTGAATTTCATGATAAAAGGATATTTCTACATTAAAAATGATGTTCAGTAGCATGAGGATGGACATAAAGAAAAGCTGGGAAAAAATGTATTCATAGAATCATAGAATCATAGAACTTTAGGGGTTGGAATGGACCTTACAGATCATCTAGTCCCAACCTCCTGCCCTGGGCAGGGACAGCTCCCACCAGAGCAGGTTGCTCAAGGCTTTATCCAAACTGGCTGTGAACCCAGGGTTGGGGCAGCCACAGCCTCCCTGGGCAACCTGTGCCAGTGTCTCACCACCCTCACAGGAGAAACTTTTTTCCTAATATATAGTCTAAATTTCCCCTCCGTCAACTTGACCCCATTACCCCTTGTCCTATCACTGCAGTTCCTTATACAGATTTCCTCTCCAGCTCCTTGTAGCCCCTTCAGATACTGATAGGCTTCTTCCTTTTGGATAACTGCTGGCCAGCTCAGAGTATTTTATAGGTTGAAAAGTACTAACAAAATTTATTCAAAAAAAAAAAAAAAAAAATTGCAAAAAGCCTGAATAAATTCCTGGGGGAAAATGGGGAAAGAGATTAGACACATTTTTTTTCTGAGAAACAGATTTAGATGTGAGGCCATCATTTAGTTAAGTGTCTAATATGCAAGGTCAAAAAAACTTAACCAGATATGACATGAATTAATTGAAGTGCACCACTTAAAATCAAGTATGTTCTAAATCCTGTTAGATATCAGAATCCTGAATCAGTCACTGTTAAACACATCTGCACTGTGGTTAGCTAAATCCATCCAATTTCAAAGTGCTTTTTACAGAACAATTTGTTAATGCTATCACGTTCAGTGCAAAGGTTTCACAGGAGGATAACATGTATTAATTGTTGTTTCATCCCATTCCTTCTTAATTAAAGTAGAAGTCAAATCTTTGAAATGCTGTCTGAAACATAGCAAACTGGTTTGGGTTTGTTTTTTTTCTCCCACAGGCAGTAAAAGAGAGGCTTAAATTTGACCTGACAAATCAAAATTCAAAGGAAGGAAGGGGAACTATTGTTCACACTTCCATTACTTTCTGCTTTCAAACTAGAATGGCAAATAAATAAATAATAAACCACACAATTTCAGGCAAACCTGAGTAGGAGTTCACTCTTTTTGTCTGGCAATTCAATTAATTAGCCCCTTATCTTGTACAGCTTAGCCGTGTGCCTGAATCATGTGAGACTTGATATTCATGGTGAAGGATAAATCCACTTATCAAGGCTTGCAGTGCTGAGATTTCTTGGGCAAAGGAAAGGCAGCAGACATATAGGAAGGGCTAATGAAATGTTGAAAGTGGCAGGATGCAAGGAAGATGAGAAAAGAGGTGAAAAATCACATGCTGACAAGGGCTGGTGAGTAGGTGGGTGGTTGAGCTCAGCCTCCAAGTGAGCATGACTAGAAAGGAGGATAATTATTTTCATTTGTCTGGCACAGTGCCCATGTGAGATATCAAAGGGTACAAATAAAAGTTGTGCATTGTCCAATCTCCATAAAACCCAGACATTCCTGAGACTCAGAGGACTTCAATTCAGAGTCTAAAAGGATAGCTGCAGGTATCAGCAAAGTCATACTTTATTTAAAAATGGTATTCAACAAATCTTCGGTGTCTTTCCAGTTAGTTTTCAGACAGCACTCTGACCATTTTATTTTTTTTTAATTTGGAAGGTTGTTTCAAAATAGCTGTGGGATCCTAGTATTGGCATTTGGGTTTTGTGTGATCATGTGCAAGAAAATAGATCAAATCCCACTTGTGCCACAGATTTTGTGTGCTAATAGCCAAGTCAGACAGAGGCTGATGTGTCCAGCATTCAGGTGTGGATCAGATGTTATGCATGGTCAGTGCACATCTCATTTTCCCATAAAACATCCTCTCTATCAGTTTGGATTGTAGACTGTTTAGGCAGGGACTCATCTGGGCTACCTGGTTGGTACCACAGGCAAAAATTCACTACCTTACAGCAATGTTAGAAATCAACAGATAAATGATCTGTATCCTTAACTTTATAGAAAGGCACAAATACTCCGGGCTGTAAAAGTCAAAACTGCATGAGATGAGATGTAGGTACAAATGGCAGATTTTTTTGTGAGGGGGGAAGAAAAGGTAAATATTTCAAAGAGAACTCTAAAAGAAAAAAATATAACCTTCAAAAACTAAAAAGGTGATTCACAAGAAGAGGAATACAGGGAAAAACAGTAAGAAAGCTATCACATAGCAATTACATCGTCACAAGTTCCCTGAGGACTTCTTAGGCTTCTTGAGGAATTTTCTGATGATGAATTCCTCTGGTGATCCAAATCCTATAGCATGATTTATTATCACAGAATCACAGAGCCATTAGGGTTGGAAAGGACCTCTGGAGATCCCCTAGTCCAAGCCCTCTGCCCAGGCAGGGTCTCATAGAGTACCATCCCCCTGGGTGCCATCCCCCAACCACACATACTTCAAGGAAATACTGACTTTTCAGGCTGAAAATTTAGATGTGATTACTTTAAGTCTGCAAGTCCTGTGGGTATCTCCTATAAAATGGGATTCTTCAGTTCTGTCAAGCGAAAAGGCTTCTGGATAAAAATAAATGACACTGTTCTTTGCATTTCCTGACATGCTGCTTACTCTACTGTTTAACCTTCAGCCTTGTCTTCAGCATTGTCCCTCCTCTGGTCCAAATCCATAGTTTCACAGGCAGATTGCTGATGCCTTAAAATCACTTTGTAGTTCCCCACAGAAAGGTGATGGAGTACTACATTCTTTGTTTACTTTGTTGATTAAAAAACTTTTAAGGTAGAAAAAAAATCTAGTCTTGTCTACTTGACAATTAATTCTAAATGTAACAAAAGAAAAGAAAGAAAAAAAAAAAGAGACATTGCTCCAATCTGAAACAAAATGTTTCCTTACAGCACCAACAAATAGCAGCAGTTTTATCAGAGCTACTCAGATTGAAATGGTTCATGTGGTTCAACAAATGAAAATTTTGAACTCAGGTTGGGTGAATATAAGAAAAACATACCCACCTGCTTGGTCTCAGAGAGGATTTGAAAATTCAAATTTAAGAAAACCCTAATTTGGATGAGAAAGTGTTTAGCTTTCTGCTTAAAAGATAATTTTAAAGCAAATTTCTTCACAGTACTTGCACTTCCATCTCTAGGGTTATACTCTGTTTTGAAACATTTGAATTCAAGCTGGTAATGAAAATTTCTCAATGCACAGATATTTTCAGATCTGGTCTACATTAGAACAGCCAGTCTTTGGTTGATGGAGTCCCTGCTTGGCTTGAATTCAAGCAATTCTCCTTTCTCCAACTGAAGAGAGCTGCTTTGGACATTAGCATGGATGGGTATTGGTTTTGGATCAAATGGTCATTTTAAAAGAATATTTAAAGATAATTTTCTGTTCTGCATCACAACAAACTGAGGCCTTTGACTCCTTTCTTGTTTCCTCAGAACTTTAGTCTGCTTGGATGATACTAATATGCAACCACAAAATTATGGGATAAAGTCCATTCAGCCTGTAGTCAGCAGGACCCCATTTGCTTTAGCATGAATTGTGTCAGACACAAGTTATTTCTGAGTCCTCTACTAAAGGTTCAGGATCTTAATAAAAGTCAGTGTTCAGAGCCTTTTGTCTTTACATAACAGATGAAATACATGCAAAGGAGAATCTGATAGAAAATTCAGTTGTATCACAGTGCTGCCTCTGAGAGAGGAGCAGGAAAAGATGGCACAAAGGAAAAGGTCTTCAAGTATCTGTGTTTGAACTAAAAACTCCATACAGAACAAATTTTAATATGATCAAGGAATGCACCCAGTGCATCTCAAAATGGGTTTCTTGTCAACTGAATTACCAGTGGCTGCAGAGGTTTGTGGCTTTAGTTCACAGCTGCTGTTCTGCCATCCACTCTTAGTTTAACTCTTTCAGTGTTAATTTTGACAGGAGCCAAGTCAGACTTGTGGGCTGCCCAGCACTTACAGTTCCCATCATCCTTTAAAAGAAAATTTCAGCTCAACAGGTCTTGGATCAAATGCACCAGGTGTGTGTTAATCATAAAAATGCCATCACTGAGAAAGAAAATAGATGATGAAGATTCTGATAAAGGCCCATTGGTTTCTATACTCAGAGTACAGTGCAATACTCTCCTTTCCCCTCTCCTTCACCTTCCTCTTCTTTTCCTAAATGCTGCTTGAACTCCATGCAAATACCCTCTGAAGAGGAGCTGCAGGTTGTGTGGGAGACTTGATACACATGCTGTGCACTGCAGTAGATGCAAGAGCTCCACTAGCCTATAAACACTGGAAATTAATGACATGACAGCCTCAGGAAATAGTACTTCAGATGTGCAAGTGCCTCATGGGAGGAACTCATTACTGGAGTTACAGTAAATTGCCACTGAGTGAATGCTGGAGGAGCTTCCCACACTTCATAAGCTTGATCTTGTCTGATTTGAAGGGCTAAGTGAATTTTGGCGTGATTAAATAATAGGAACTGTGGCCATCTGAAAAGACTTGGACTTCCAGGTTTGTTCCATGCACTCCTGATAGCAATGCATGGAATGAGTTGTAGCATCTTGCTCCAGGTTTTGGTTATTTGTTTGTTTTAAATAAAAGTCCAACTACTGAGCTAGCAAGTATATGCTAGTTAAGGCTCTGCTGCTGAGATTTTAGACTGGGTTTCTATATATCACAATCATAGAATCATAAAATTTAAGGATTGGAATGGACCTTACAGATCATCTAGTCCCAACCCCCTGCCCTGGACAGGGACACCTCCCACCAGAGCAGGTTGCTCAAGGCTTTATCCAGCCTGGCTATGAACACTGCCAGGGTTGGGGCAGCCACAGCATCCCTGGGCAACCTGTGCCAGTGTCTCACCACCCACACAGGAAAAAGCATTTTTCTTATATCTAACCTAAACTTCCCCTCCTTCAATTTGAACCTGTTACCCCTTGTCCTATCCCTGCAGTTCCTAACACAGAGTCGCTCTCCAGCTCCCTTGTAGGTCCCCTTCAGATATTGAAAAGTTGCTCTGAGGTCTCCATGCAGTTTTTTCTTCTCCAGGCTGAAGAGCCCCAACTTCCTCAGCCTGTCTTCATGGGGGAGATTCTCCAGTCCTCTTATCAACTCCAACAGTTCCATGTCCTTCTTATGTTGAGGACACCCTGGGAGCATGAGGGAATGGTGACACAGAAAGGGATAGTCCAGATATTTTATTTTTGGCTCCTAACAGACTCAGTGTATTTGGCTAGATAGCCACCAAGAAAGAAGCCTAGCTGGAATGGCTATTTGCTTAGAGACTTCCACTTTCATTTTTGCAAGTTATTTTTCCTGTCTTAAATCATTGTTAACTGACATAACAGCAAAGTTATCTGTCCTGAAACCACCTCACCCTGAGGTGTGATCTTGATAAGCTTTTTTAAACTGTATCTGGCTCCAGTCAGCAATTAACGTGCCATGAGGACAAAAGGTGTCTCATGTATCACACCAGATTAGACAAAGTGTTTCATGCTGGACAGAACTTCCCTCTGCAGCACAGCAGTGTTTGCCTCATTCATTATTGTTGTTCTCCATCAAATCAAGCTCTCAGCTCTCAGTGTGAAAGTCCAGAATTGCAATTGTTCCATAGAGGATGGCAAATTCCACTTCATTCATTCTAATGGATGGCTGACTGTCATGTTCACAGTATTTATTAGTGTTCACCTTTTCTTTACCAGTGTTTACCTTGTGCTGACCTGTTCTGATACACAGAGTCACATCATTTGATATGGTTGCACCACTGATGGAAAACAAGGGGTTCTGCTTCTCTTTTTATATAGCCTAGTGGTGGACATATGTGGTCTTAAGATGCCTGACTGTCTGTTGGTAAAGATATTTGTAGCAGAGAAATGAACTGCAAAAAAAGCAAATGCTGTCTTAGTGAGGTTTCAAGGGAAAACAATGCAAAATATATTAAACAGAATATTTCCCAGCCCAGGATGTGCTGGGCTGACATCCCCAGGATTAAATTTGTGTTCAACTATTGCTAAATTGGCAAAACACTAACCTGCAGTTTTTCTAGTCCCTGTGCTGACATTTAATGTAAGATGTTCTGGGCAAGGCAAGATGCAGGCTTAATGCAAGAATTAATGGGCAGGATTCTCTGCCATATGGATGTGCAAATACAAGGTCATAAGCTTTCTTTTAGACTTACAAGAATAGTGATAACACCACTCATGAATATTCAGGAATACCTGGTATTCTGTAGTTTGTGGGTGCCACCAGTATTATCATAGAATTTTAAGGGGTTGGAATGGACCTTAGAGATCATCTAGTCCCAACCCCCTGCCCTGCGCAGGGACACTTCCCACCAGAGAAGGTTGCCCAAGGCTTTATCCAGCCTGGCTGTGAACACTGCCAGGGTTGGGGCAGCCACAGCCTCCCTGGGCAACCTGTGCCAGTGTCTCACCACCCTCACATCAAAAAATTTCACCCTAATTTTCAGTCTAAATTTCCCTCTTTCAATTTATACCCATTACCCCTTGTCCTATCCCTGCAGTTTCCAATGAAGAGTTCCTTTCCAGCTTCCCTGTAGGACCCTTTGAGATACTGGAGGGTTGCTATTGCTATATTCAGTGTTCATTGTTGTTTGCTCTTCTGTTAAGAAGTTTCTGCTGCCAACTGCATAACCCAAGCAATACAGTGTCCTTGAACATATTTTCCTCCTCTATTTGCCATTAAGAAAACATGAGTTTTAGTCTCTACTGCTGTATTTCAAATGCCTTTAAACCAGAGCCCTGCAGGAAATGCTGCATTTTGGCTCAGCATTTTAATGCCTGGTGCTTTAGCTCAGCAGAGGGAAGAAGAAGCCAGATATGTGGGGGCTAAAATCTTACCCAACTGCAGCTCACTCTGCTCTGGGTGAGAGTTTTTGTATGCATTCTCCACACTGTGTACTGCTTTACATAACACCAGTGACTTCACAGGAATTTCTAACAACATGGGTAGACAGTGGCTGTGATCCAACAGTCTCCATTTGGGCACAAAAATTAGGTTTCTGTTACTGGAAAGCAGAAGAATATCACTCTTTCACATTCACCTTTCTAATAGAGGTATTCAGGTGTTGTATGTGACACCAGGGAAATGAGGGAAAACTGACCAAACACATTGTACAGCCTCCATGACTGCTGGGCCCATGCTGCAAGGATCCAGTATTCCCCTGCTAAAAGATATATCCTTTTAGCCTCTCAAAATCTGAGGGCAGTAGGATGAAAAATGTCAGGGGAAGACTGTTCTCAACACGAATGCATCTTCTGTGCACTTGATGAATGACTCCTTTAAATTACAAAACTCTGGTCCTGAATGCATGAATGAGCAAAGCTCAAAGCTTCTGCCTGCTGAAAATTATACTTTTTGGAGAAGTGCCTACATTATTTGTGTGTTGGGGTCTTTCTCACAGGAACACTTTCCTTGGTAGCACAGAATCAAAAGCAGTTACTCCCAGGGTTCAGCCTGCCCATGAAGCAGAAGCCTGTCCACCCCAGCATCAGGGTTTGCCTGATGTGTGATGACTTCAGCATGGTTCATGGATTAAGAAAAGGTTGGAAGTTTTGGTCCTCCGCTAGAAGTTTATTTCTCCACTCATTACTTCTGGGATTTGAGACATTGCCAGGCAGACATGCAGGAAAAACTATTTTGAGGTTATCTTTAGGCAGAATCAGTAGATTTGTTAAAATTACACCAGCAGCTGTTTTGATACATACTGAGCCCTGGGTAGGTTCATCCTGGCTGACTTCATTGGACAGTGGTTCTTAATTTGGGGACAACAACTAGCTCTGATTAAAAATACAAGTAGAACTACATCTCTCCTGACCCAACATCTGTTTTCTTTCTAATCCGCTCATTGCTAACGATCCATTTGGAGTCAGATAAGATCTATTTCTGTTCTACAGTGAAAAGCTCAAGTAGAAATACAACTAATTGTTGAGAAGAAAATTTAGGCACACATCTGTGTTAAGAAAGGGTGTGCAATTACAAAGATATTTGGTTCTTTGGTTAGTTGGTGTGATGGGGTAGATAAGGTAGCAAATTGAAATGAACCTGTGAATTGAAATGAACTTGGAAAGAAATGGGAGAGACTTCCATAAACTCGTTTGTTTGCTTTGCTTTGTTTTGTTGCTTTGTTTTGCTGGGAAGAAAATGTTTGCAGTTGAACAGTTCTTCCCCAAATGCTGAAGTGCTCTGGGAGGTAACTCTGATGAATCTCATCACACAAAATTATTTTTACTGTTCTTTCTCTCATATTTTCAGAGATGGATTCTTCTATGCTGTTATCCCACTATGGGGTTAGAGCAAGTCTACAAGTCCACAGTAACATAGAGACCCTACCTGGAGTGCTGCATCCAGATCTGGGGCCCACAGCACAGGAAGGACATGGACCTGATGGAGCAAGTCCAGAGGAGGCCACCAAGATGATCAGAGGGATGGAACATCTCTCCTATGAGGAAAGGCTGAGAAAACTGGGATTGCTCAGCCTGAAAAAGAGAAGGCTTTGGGGTGACCTAATTGTAGCCTTCCAGTACCTGAAGGAGCCTACAAGAAAGATGGAAAGAGACTGTTTACAAGGGCCTGGACTGACAGGGCAAGGGGAAATGGCTTCAAACTGACAGAGAGTAGGTTTAGACTAGATATAAGGAAAAAATTCTTCCCTGTGAGGGTGGTGAGGCACTGGCACAGGTTGCCCAGAGAAGCTGTGTATACCACATCCCTGGCAGTGTTCAGGGCCAGGCTGGATGAGGCTCTGAGCAACCTGGTCTGTTGGAAGGTGTCCCTGCTCATGGCAGAGGGGTTGGAACATCTAGTTCCAACTAGATGATTTCTAAGGTCCCTTCCAACCCAAACCATTCTATCATTCTATGATTCTACGACCTCAGTTTGCCATATCCTCTGGGGTCAGGCTTTACCATTTTGGATGCAGCCAGTTTGCCATATCCTCTGAGGTCAGGCTTTACCATTTTGGATGCAGCATCATTCCAGTTCCTTGTGGTTTAAGCATTATATCATAGCTCTGACTCAGGCTTAGCTCACATATCTTCTTTGCTTAATGCTATGTCTAATGAAATGAGGATAGCAGCATTACCTGACCTTGGAAAGTGGAGGAAATGGATTATTTTGAGATGTATGAATCCCTATTTGAGCAGTTCATCTGGTTGATAATGGAATCAGTCTATGTCCATGGTTATAAGGTGCTGGAAAATGTGATATTAAGCACATCCATTTCATTAGGTTGGTACTGAAATGATGGTCTGTGTACACTGTCAGTGGACACTGTGGTGTTGACAGTGCTATCTTCCCAGCGACACAAACCGATATCCTAATCACTTATGCTTTCTAAGAGATCAATTACACTTTTCTCAAGTGTTGTAGGACCATTAACCTTAGCTTACCGCTCAAATTCAATGTGGTTAATTATAGCCTAAGTATCTAAGCTTTCATCTTGCAATGGCAATTGGATATGGTAATGTGCAATCCTTCATCCCCTATAGTGATGCACGGGAGTGTTGTGCGCTGCTAAACGGCTGCCATGTTCTGCTCTAGGAGTTTTTCACAGAGGGAGATGCTGGAATTTATAAAGACAACTATTTCTAAATGCATTCAGTGTCAGTGGAAGTGAGTAGGCATATAAGCAACAAATAAACATGGGCTGAAAGGTATATTGCATTTCAGAGCAGCAGAAACATAAATATTCCTTCTGTAGATCAGTCATCAGGAATATAAAATAGCCTCAATCTCAAAACCTACCTTTTTTCTTCCTAAGTGGTTGAGCCTTTGAATGGCAATTTGCTGAAAGTCAGGTTGACCATTTTAGCTGATTTCCCTTCAGCTGATGTATCTTTGGCCTCTTTCATTTTGTCCCTATCATATGCATTTGCAGTCACCTGATATTGCCATCTCATAGACAGGAACTGAATTGAGCTGGCCTTTATTTCTGACTCCCATATCATTTCCTAAGTATGCTATTTTATACACCTACCTTATTGGTTCAGAAAGCCCTTTCCTACACATTGCTTCTACAGGCTAAGTCCTGCACACCCTACTAAGGTCAACACAACTCTCTAAAGTCTTGTGCCCTCCTCAGGGTCACACAGAACCAGAGCCTAAATTTGTATGAAGAACTACAGTAGTATTAACCATTGCAGGTGAACTGGAGGAAATTTTGAAGCTCAGACCTTATTTTGTAGAACTCAACCTCTTTTTCTTGGGATGGACTTCAACATTTATAAAACTGTCAGCTGAAATTCTCATGTAAGTGATGAATGCACACGTCAGCCTGTTGGCATCTGTGAACACATGTATTCACCCTTTGCCACAGCCACTGCAAGACTTGGACCGAGGAGAGAAGCACGTAACACGGCTGGTGTTTTTTATCTTTGCCCTTCAGAAGCAATTCTGCCTCAAACCATCTTCATGCAAAATCAGTGAACTTTGGGCATTCAGTGGACCTTGATTATTGCCAGGAGTCTGGCATCCCTTTGTGGACACCTGGACAAGCTTTAATGGAAAATAAGGAGGAAAAGTTATTGGCAAGATGCTCCAGTCCTGTGACATGGAGAACACATGGGCTTGCCATGGCCTTGGCTTCCACTGCTCTTGCCACAGACTGCTGGGTCTTACACATCCTTTATGAATCACTCTCCTTCACAGCACTAACAACAACCAACATGTAGTGAATCACTTGGTACTGATGTACATGTTGATATCTGTAAGAGTCATTTATTGGATTCAGGAGAAGGATCAGCTGAAGCTTACTTCACTCTATTCACCTATAGTCCTCTAAAGATTTTATAGCCCCTGCAATGCTACTAATCCCCTTCAGCCCTCCTCCACTCAGAGCATGCTGCTCTCATTTGCAGTTGTATCAACCCTTCCTACATTTTTTTCTTGACTCACCAATGTGCCAAATTCTCTTCCTCACTTTTCAGCCATTTGGATGGCCAAACATACAATGATCTTACATGTTTCCCTCCTCTTCTCATCCTGGTCCTACTCTGCTGCTGTTGCAGACTGGAAAGGTCTTGAAGCAGCAAAACTTCATGACACATGCTGGAAAGGACTCTGAGTAAGTCCTGAATCATGAGAAATTTGAGATACAGAAGGCATTTTCCTCAGAGGCCCAGGGACTGGGGGAATGTTTAAATGGACAGAAGAGGAGCTAGTTTCTGTTTCCTAAACTTTATGGTGAAATAAGCTAGACAACAAACTTGGAGAGAGCTGTACAATTTTCCTGGACCAGGTGTGATGGAGGGAGGAGGCAGTCTAGGACTGATATAAGACTGAGGTAATGCCTGGCCAATGTGCAGGTGGAGGGTACATTCCTGGTCTTGCTTTCACTACCCCCCACCCTAGTTCTGATTTTGCTCTTGGTAGTGAAGACCTTGGGCACTACCATTGGTGATGCTGGACAAAACAATTTAGACACAGACATGATATGAGTAGTAAGCCAAGTTTTTTGCCCTTTTGGCAAGCACAGGCTGAGAAACTGAGCTTATGTTGCAGGACATGACCTAGCCAATGATCAAGTAAGTTTCTACACCACTAGGTATACCAGAGCTCAGATGGCAGTGGAGGCATCATTTTCTCTGTCACTGCCGTGTTTGAAAGAACAGGAGAACCTAACAAGAGGCATCTCTACATGCTTATTCTGCCAATTTTTTGAAAGTCAAAATTTGAAGACATAACCTCTAAATATCTTTCCAAGCTGAAATATCTCCTTCCCAATTTTGACAGCATTTCCTCTTTTTCCCCAAGTCTAATCAAAGGGTAAACCTCTAAAAGGAGTCAGACGCAATACAGTCTAATCATCATTACTGTGTTAGAAAGTCGATGGCATGGAAGCCTCTGAGTAGCCAGCTTGGTAGTATTTATTGGGATTTAAGAGCTTACTATAATTATCATGTCCAGTAACTGCCTGGATTGATGTGTGAGGGGAGAAAGAAAGGAAGCTAGAAGCATGTCTTGTCAGGATGTGTACAAGATCAATGAATGGATGGATGGACAGATATGGGTGGATAGATATTTACTCTGTCATGCATTGTTATGTTTTCCCAGCCAGCTATGCCCATTCTTCTGACATATCTTGCAACAGTACTGGCAAAGGTTAGGCTTACCTGTAGATTGAGATCCTGAGCAGATGTGATTTTGTCCAGCCTTTGTGATATTCATTTTTCAGTGCATACATTCCTCCTGAAACCCAAATTTTCCATAATTGGTCCAGCCTTTGTGATATTAATTTTTCAGTGCATACATACCTCCTGAAACCCAAATTTTCCATAATTGTCTTTTTTTTTTTTACTTAAAAAGTGCTGCCTTAGCAAGTGAGTCCCTAGTATATGGATGAAATTCACTGGAGACAGCACATTTTAGGTTACTCTGGAAGCTTATAGCTAGAGAAAAGTTACAGCAGATTCCCACCAATGCACCTTTCTCTCTTAAGGTTCATAACCTTGCCAAGGTCTCTTCCCATGTTTCTCAGTAGACTGGATCTATCCCATTGGCCCTTGCTGTGGTACAAGGGTCTTTCTTGGTCTCTTTTGAAAACCACAGATGTCCTAGGTTTTTGGTCCTCCAACTGAGGCAGAATTCCCATCTTATCATCTTATTATTTCCAGACAGACAATTTTTTTTGGTTGTGCTTGTTGTTGCTTGTTTTTTGTTTTTCCTAGGGAAGTTTTAGTGAACCTTTTCATAAGGCAACTTTGCTGCCTTGAGGTCTATGCTGAAGTAATTTTCAGGACAATGGAGTCATATTATTTGGTGAACTTGCCATTACTAAAGTGGCACTTCTGAAGTGCAAAGTGGATTTTAAAATAATGAGAACTCCAGTGATAAATGTCCCATTTATATTCATGCACCCACTGGATTCTTGTGACACAGATCTACCTTCCCTCAGTCTATGAAAGTACAGAAATGGGATTTTGGGTTTTTTTGATCCAAAGAGGCCTGAAGACTAGACAGGATTTTTTTTTATCTGTGATTTCTGTTGAGCTCTTGAGGGTTTATTTCATATTCTTAATGATTTATGCAGGGCTTCCCCATCTGCCTTTCACTTGCTCCCTGGGATCCTCCCCAAAGTCTGTCTTAAGGCAGTCTGGCTGCCACAGCAGTCTCTGATGAGATTAGTCACAATAATGCTGCAGTTAAGCTCCTTACACTCAAGCCTGGGAGAGCTGGTAATGTTATCCAAAGAGCAAAAGGCTAAAGCAATGTTTGGCCTGTGTTGTTTTATTTAAATTATGGCTTGAGGTGGTGGCAGGCAGTTGTAATTTTACCAGCTGAAAACACTTTCCCAGAATTGTAGAATCACAGAAGGGTTGGAAGGGACATTAAAGATCATCTAGTTCCAACCCTTGTGCCATGGGCAGGGACACCTTCCCCTGTATAGTGTTGCTCAGAGCTCCATCCAACATGCCTTGGAACACTTCCAGGGTTGGGGCAGCCACAACTTCTCTGGGCAACCTGTGCCAGTGCCTCAGCACCCTCACAGCAAAGAATTTCTTCCTCATCTCATACCAAACCCCTCTCTGTCAGTTTGAAGCCATTGCCCTTGTACTGTCACTACATGCCCCTGTAAAAAGTCCCTCTTCAGCTTTTCTTTTCCAGTAAACTAGTATGAACTCTGCAGTTACCATCTTCATCATCTGTGTGTCATGCCATAGGGGTGTTGGGAGTTGCTCTGTGAATCAGTGTGTTATTTTGGTTATGACTGGATAAACATTATTTGATGCATTTTGTAATCCTCTCTTAAGCAGGATGCCCTGGCACAGCTTTCATTTTGTGATCTCATGAAAATGTTGCTTGACTAGTGCCCTGCTTGGGCACATGGTCATGAAACAAACATTTCATGTGTATCCATGGTGCTTTATACACCCTGAGGACAATGATATGTAGCTAGTTCCTAATAGAGTCCCTCTCCAGCTCCTTGTAGCCCCTTCAGATACTGAAAGGCTGCTATGAGGTCTCCACACAACCTTCTCTTCTCCAGGCTGAACAGCCCCAGCTCCCTCAGCCTGTCCTCATAGGGGAGATGCTCCAGTCCTCCTATTAACTTTGGAGCCTCCTCTGGGCTTTCTCCAACAGCTCCATGTCCTTCTTATGTTGAAGTCACCAGAACTGTGTGTAGTATTCCAGGTGGGTCTCACCAGAGCAGAGCAGAGGGAGCGAATCACCTCCTTTGTACTGCTGCCCACACTCCCTTTGATGTAGCCCAGGATTCAATTGGCTTTCTGGGCTGTGAGCTCACACTGCAGCTCATGAGGAGTTTCTTGTCCACTATCAAGTTTTTGTATCTGGGCATCTGGGACCTGCCTGTGTTCTGAGATGGGAGAGAGAACCACAGAGACACTCTGTCCCTGGGTCTCTCTCCTCATCATCAAGGCTAGGCTAAGCACACTGCACTCAATCCATTTTCTCCTGACCTGCTTGCACTGTTCACATTTCAGTTTAAGATAGTAAATTGAAATTTTGGTAAATGTGAATAGTGGGGTGGCTTTGGTTGGTGCCCACAGTTCATGCAGATCTGGCAATGAAGTAACTGAGTGATCAGTCACAAGTAGAAATATCTTGACTCATATTGGCTCAAAACATGGTTATTAAGAAGATGTAGAAATATCTTGACTCATACTGGCTCAAAACATGGTTATTAAGAAGATGAAATGTGCTGATAGCCTTGATACTCACTTAGCATAACAAATGTTGATCAGAAAGAGAAAAGGCTGTGAAGTAAATAACCATGTTTGAAATCACATTTTGACATGTAATATGTACTTGGGAAAGCCACAGAATGAAAATCCAACACAGCAAAATACTAGTAGGTACAATTTAAGTTCAGGCCACTGAAGTATGGAACCACTGCTCTCTATGGTCAAGAAAGCTCCAGTGAAGAGCTTGTGTGAAAGGATTTTTCCTATTTCCATGTCCATCTCTGTATGTTTGCATTGTATATACATATCCTTAAAGGACAGCCCTGCATTCAAAGCATGCAGTTAGCACTAATTGCTTCTAACATGGAAGTTATTCCTAGCTTTACCTTTAACAGGTAATATTTTAAAGTCAGCTTCATTTAAGACTGAAAAATACAGAGGAGGTTTGATAAAAATATGTTCAGAAGTACAACAATTTAGTGTGGTTATTTTCATTTTGGGGTGTGTTAGACTTGCATGGCCAGATTTTGTTAGCAGAGGGCTACAAGGGTGGCTTCTGTAAGATGATGCTAGAAACCTCCTCATGTTGAGAAAAGCAATGCCAACTGGCTCCAAGATGGACCTGCCACTGGCCAAGGCCAAGCCCATCAAGGATGGTGGTATATCTCTGGGATAACAGATTTCAGAAGGGGAAAAAAACCATAACTGCACAACTGTATCTGGAGAGAGATGGTTTTAAGATTTGGTTTTATTTCTTATTTCTCTGATTTAATTGGTAATAAGCTAATTTCCCCAAGTCAAGTCTGGTTTGCCTGTGTTGGTAATTGGTGAGTGATCTCTCCCTGTCCTTATCTTGGCCCACAGTCTTCAGTTGCAATTCCTCTTCCCTGTCCAGCTGAGGAAAGGGAGTGGTAGAGTGGCTTTGGTGGGGACCTGGTGTCCAGTCTGGATCAACCCACCACATTGGGACAGGAACTCAGAGCACTGCAGGTAAAATGGCTTGTTAAAGACAGAAGTTCAGTGTCTGAAAAATACATAGTCTGTATTTAGGAAAACATCTGTCTCCAAGGATCCAAGGTATCTGGACTGTGTCAAACTTTGGTGCACTGAATTGATAAATCTTTAGAATTAGCCATCAGATTTCTGCCCATACTTTCCTGTTTCACAGAGTCTTGTCTAAGACAGTTTACTGAAGCCTGGTATCCTGTAATTTTCACTGTCTTTTTTTACTATATCCAGATTGCCAGTGCTTGTGTTCACCCATGCAGAGACTTGTATGTCCAGCACTTTCTTGCAGCTTAGGAAAATAAAATGCTTTTGGATTCTGGAAGCTCTGGAGAATCCAGTTGCTGTGCTTTGAAATACACCTCTAACTGTCCACCTTGACTTTCTGCTGCTGCTTCATCCATAGAGTAGCAGCATAGGAAAACACTCACTTTGCTCAGCTTCTCAGGTTTGTACTCCAAGATATCAGCTTAAACTGCACAGGCAGGTCAGTCTGTTCCAGGTACACATTTCTGCTTGCTACATCTGTTGCACAGACTTACACAGGCAAAATAAGGTTGAGGTTGGACATCAGGAGGAATTTCCTCACTGAAAGGATTGTCAAACATTGGAAGGGGCTGCCCAGGGAGGTGGTGTAGTCATCACCCCTGGAGATGTTTAAGAAATGACTGGACACGGGACTTAGTGCCCTGGTCTAGCTGACAAGGTGATGATTGGTCAAAGGTTGGACTTGATGCTCTTGGAGGTCTTTTCCAAACGTAAAGATTCTATGATTCTGTTTTTCAATAAGTGCCAGCTGCATGCTGGCTCTAGACTTCATGATTTGCTTATTCCTTAGTTATTTGAATCGATGTGCTCAGATTGCTGAGAGCCCCACAACAGGAGACACTTGCCACAGATCATCTGCCAAGTTGTTGGGGTTTTTTTTCCTCTTTTTCTGCTGCTTCATAGTAAGATGCAGATGATGGAAAAATGAACTGGCTCATCTTGGCAGCGGGTAGCACTGCATTGCCATCTGCTGCAAAGCCAAAGGTGTTCCAGCATGGAAGATGAAATTATAGGAGAGGTATTGAAAGAAAGGAGGGCTGCAGTGGGACAGTCAAGCTTTGGATCATCAGTTCTTGGTAAATAAGCAGAGTAAATGCAATATGCCTCATGTCACAGGAGATCTCTCTGGTTTATAATTGCATTCAGAACACCTCTGCTGGCAGGGAGCACCATTTCCTCTCAGCAGGGACTGAGTGCTGGGAGTTTCTGCCACAGCTGGAGAACTATCCAGTAGCAAAAAAGAA
>NW_008676378.1:86627-98914 GCF_000695815.1 Acanthisitta chloris
AGATTTCTCAAGTGATCAAAGTTGGACAGAGCCAGAGGTCATACTCCATTAGGAACAAACGGTACTATCAGTCCCTCTCCAGCTTTCCAGCTGCATTGCTGAATGTCAGGCTGGAGATTTTTGTATTCTCCTACTGGTACCAGATCAGGGTCACCTGAGTTAGGTATTGCACGGGCATGCAAACTCTTGGTCCCAAGAGACTGCAGTCTGCATAGAATAGGCAAAATGAAAGATGGGAAGGGAAAGAAAAGTGTCTGGGCCAAGATAACACTGCTGTTGAGGGTTGGCAGTGGGAACCAGGATTTTAGCACTAGCATCAAGCATCTAGAACCTTATCTAGGTTTCAGGATCTAGCACTTTGTGTTGTCAGACATATTGACACCCCTTCATATTCTCAAGGACAACTCTGTGTCACTTACAGGGAAGAGTAGTGACTCTGTGAGTTTGCATTTCTACACCCATAAATTTTGGATTTTTTATTGTGGATAAAAAAAGATTGCCCTGTCCAGAGTTTGTCTCTTATACCACTTTTTTCTCAATGTGTTTGAATTTCATAGAATCATAGAATGGCCTGGGTTGGAAGGGACATTAAAGATCAGCTAGTTCCAACCCCCTTACCATGGGCAGGGACACCTTCCACTAGACCACATTACTCAGAACCCTGTCCAGTCTGGCCTTGAACACTTTCAGGGATGGGGCAGCCACAACTTCTCTGGGTAACCTGTTCTAGTGCCTCACCACTCACGCAGGAAAGAATTTCTTCCTAATATCTAAAATCTACTCTCTGTCAGTTTGAAGCCATTCCCCCTTGTCCTGTCACTCTAGGCCCTTGTCACTAGTCTCTCTCCATCTTTCCTGTAGGCTCCTTCAGGTACTGGAAGGCTGAAGTTAGGTCACCCCAAAAGTTTTCTCTTTTCCAGGCTGAACAACCCCAATTCTCTCAGCCTTTCCTCATAGCAGAGATTCTCCATCCCTCTAATGATCTTGGTGCCTCCTCTGGACTCACTCTAACAGGTCAATGTCCTTCCTGTGCTGGGACCCAGAGCTGGATGCAGCACTCCAGGTGGGTCTCACCAGAGCAGAGCAGAGGGGCAGAATCCCCTCCCTCACCTGCTGCCCACACTGCTTTGGATGCAGCCCAGGACACAGTTGGTTTCTGAGCTGCCAGTGCACATTGCAGCTCATGTCCAGCCTCTCACCCACCAGCACCCCCAAGTCCTTCTGGGCAGGGCTGATCTCCATCTGTTCATCCCCAGCCTGGATTGATACCAGGGGTTGCCCCAACCAAGGTTCAGCACCAGCACTTGGTCTTGTTAAACCTCAAGACCTGACTTCTGTTCCTCTGCCTGTTAAGCTGTTACCAACATCAGGATACAATCTTTGAGTCACATGTACATTCTTCAGGTATTTTCTTTTTCCTTTCAAGAAAGGAGAAATGAAGGGATCAGTGCCCTTACAAAGAAACTCTCAGAGCTCATGGCCCCAGCAAGTGGTGGGTGTGCATGTTTATTTCGTTTTATTGGAAAATTTTTATACATCAAAGTGGCTCAGGCACAAAGAGAAATAAAAGCCAGAAGCACAAATGCACCTTTATAAGCTTATACAATATCTTAAGGAGTGTCATTTGACAGAATTATAGATCTGAATAATCTCCTTTCCGCTGCATGCTGCAGAACTGAGATGTGATAGATGCAAGAGTCACTGCCAAAGGACCTGCAAAAAAATATGCAAGAAGAACAATAACAGATTACCAGAACAATGCATAAACCAGAAACCCAAGCAAAATACATTCACACACAATATACAAAAAGTATCTGAAACCATCTTTCAGAGTTTGGTTGTTACCTTGAAATGCAGCAACATTTAGGCACTGCCTTACTGACTTAAGCCCATTCCCTGTTTGGGCATATTATCTGAAAACAAACAGGTATTTTTCTGTATTTTCTATTTTAAATTTTATTCAGAAAACAGCAAGTTTGCCATATGGGATCAGATCAATGAACTGTCAGAAGAGACCTCCTGCCTTTATTCCTGGCTTATGCCTGATGCAAAGCTCCTCCTTGACTTGCTTTCCCAGCCAGATATGTAATGATGCTGGTAAGAGACAAACATTACTTCCAGAACCCTGTGGGGAATCAGTACATACCATAAGCCATGAGCTTTGACTATCAGGATCAGATGTTAAAGCTACAGCTGCAACAGTCAGGCAGAGCATCAGTCAGACCTTCCTGAACACAGCAGCATTATTCCACTGATGAGACCCACTGCAGAATTTTCCACGCCTCAGCTGACTCTATGGTGGGTGAAATTCATTCTTATGCAGAGAACACACACAGGGTTTATGAATCACTTGAATGTCCTCTAAATCCTCAAAGCAGGGATTAAGTAGGACTTAAGAGGAACATATGACTTGTGCTTGTCCTCAATACAGTGTGACTTTCATACTATGTGAAGAAACAGCTCCTTTGATTGTTCTGTATTTACTTGGCGTTAATGGCACTGGGTGGCTTTGTTGTTCCCCTGGCTTGAATGAAAGAGAAGCCTGATCTGCTCATACAGTGCTTTCACAAAGCAGAATTCCACACCCAAATGGGCCCTCCAAGCCCTGCTGCACTAGCACCTAACAGTATTCTGATTAATTCAGTGCTCCAAGCTGTAACTCACAAATCCTTCACGCTGCTGCCTGAATAACTGGAGCTTTTTGCCTTGGTGGGCTCGATGGCAAAGCATATCTTTACACAAGTGAATTTGATTTCTGTACCACTTCCTCTTAAATGAGGATTCTCCTTTATCTCCTTCAGCTGATTGTTTGCTCTGATTTTGCAGCACAAAGGTCAGAGTTCTGCTCCTTGCACGGATTCTCCAGCTGGTCCAGTTCAATGAGGAATCCAATGAGATATGCACAGTCACAAGTGCTTGTGTGTTAGAAGGGTGACCTCTTTCAAATAAAGTTAACCCTAAAAATTTACAGCTGTGGATAATCTGAAGCTGCTCCCCATTTGTGACAAATTTAATCAATTGCAGAGGCCAGTTAAAGAAGGATTTGTTTTATGTTGAAATACTTGATTTTTACACATTTTCTTTTTGTTCTACACCATTCACCATCTTCAGTTACTTTATTCAATGCATTTTCAATCTCTGCTTTTTCCCCACAATACAAGTTACACAAACACAGTAAAGATATCATCTAATATCACATCTTAATGGTTATATTTGTCTTTTCATTAATCAAACAAAATGTCATCATTACTTTTCTACTGCTTTGCTGGTGTAGGAAAACAGCCTCATTGAACTACACACAGTGACCTCATACAAGTCTAGGTAAAATTTTCGTAAGGAAACCAGAAATCTGTCCATAGAGATCCACAAAAATCTGTCCCTGGTAGTTTGTAGACTCTGTAAAATTGCAAACAAATGAGTAAATAAATACATATTCATTCACAGTGGGAAAAAGAGATGGATCTGCCAGGTATAAAACATGTCAGGACAGAGGAGGCTTGGGTGGTGGATGTTACTGTTCATGCAGCTAGGTTGGATGCCTCAAGCTTCCACCCAGTTCATGGGAGGCTTATGAGCACTGAGGCAAGCATAACACTTATGTTTTCAAGCTGTATCAATGAGGATAAAGGAAATCAAAGATTAGGATTATGACAGGCTCTGAATCCAAATTATCAGTTACGGATCAATTATGCAGACACCTAACTTCCTTCTACGAGTGGGTTTGCTGGCTCCTGCCACACCTCACAGTGGCTGAGGTGCTTGATGAGGGTTATGCTGCTGCATGTTGGGGAAATGGCTTTGGTTAGCAGATTACCTGTTCCAAGGCACATCTTGGAGTGTAGCAAAAGAAGATACTCGGTAAGACTGAGCAAGAAGAGTGGTTCGATATTCTGACTCAGATTTGGAGCATCCCAGTGTGTGTCATTGCCTTTTATAATACACTGTGATTAGCAGAACATTTTGAAGTAGCTGCTGGCAAGTCATTTTTCACGCTGCTGTTATGTTTGCCCTACAACATACATCTTGCTATACTCACTGCTGTCTGTACCTTGTTGAAAGGCTCTTCTTGGCATGTCTCACATTAGCAATGTATTTCTCTGCCACACAGCACAATGGGATTATTATCCTGGGATCAGTCCTTAGACACTATTAAAGTCAGAAAGTACTGCTGTACAGTGCTGAATACTAACTCACCAACAACTGCTTTGAGGCAATGGGACACAGACAGGAGCTATCACAGCTGAACATCCTTACTCTTTTTCTACATAGTGCACAAGGATTTGAAATGTGGGACATAGCAGGGCAAAAGCTTTAGAAATGCAAAAGGCAAGCAATTCGTAAATAAATCAGCAAGTTGCCAGGTAGGGAGGGAAAGATTTGTCTGATGTGTAATGGCCCTACTGCAATGTGCTCACTAAGCACTCAGTGGCATTTTAAACATCATGAGACTTGATTTTGAGACTTCGAGTGAAAATAAATCATAAAGAGAGGTGCTCATAACTCAAGTGCCAAGATCTAACAAAGCACTTCAGAAATAAAACCAGCAGAAAGAGGACCATTCCCTTCTGCTGTAGACAGCACAGAAGAGGGAAGGCTCTCCAGAAGGAGAGGGGAGGTCTTCCAGAAAAGGAATAGGTCACAAATTTCTCAAGTCCAGAATAGACCCTGGCCCAGATATAAAAGTAGGATGAGACACAAAAAAGCAAGACTGAGGAGCTAGAACAACAGCAGTGCCCGAGGCACAGAAAAGATTGGACATTGACAGACATAGTGTCTGAGGGGTGCATAGTGGCCTTCATTTTGGGTAAGACTTAGAATTATTTTGAAGCACTTACAATCACCTGAGGACAAGGCTTCAAAGCATCTGTGTCTTTCACTTTAATACACAGTAGCTGCCAGTATTTTTGTTTATTC
This sequence comes from Acanthisitta chloris, assembly GCF_000695815.1. NCBI lineage: Eukaryota > Metazoa > Chordata > Aves > Passeriformes > Acanthisittidae > Acanthisitta > Acanthisitta chloris. Next base: position 91,542 of record NW_008676378.1, read on the forward strand.
CAGTTCCTTCTTTTTATAAAAATAATTGCTTCTGCTTCACTTCAGCTGTCTCTCCAGCAGACAAGAAGCATTCTGGCCAGGGAGGTCAGCAAGCACTTCAGAGAGAAATCATCCTGCTCCTGCAAGAGAACATACAACTGTAACTCTAAATTGGGGCTATAAGGAAAGCACAGGTTTGAAACACACCCTGCTAAGCATTCCATGCCTCTCCTGCATGCTGATAGCAGTGCAAGAGGAAGCCTTGCTGCTGAAGCAGCTCTGCAAAGCAACCTGCACTGGGAGTTTTCATCATGATAGGACAATAGCAGGGAGCATTTCCAGTCCTGTGCCATAGACACAGACACTTGAACTACCTGCTCAGCATTTTCTGCTCTTGTGTGGCACTTTGAAGCTTTCTATGCACTTAGAGCTTGCATGCTGATAGCAGTGCAAGAGGAAGCCTTGCTGCTGAAGCAGCTCTGCAAAGCAACCTGCACTGGGAGTTTTCATCATGATAGGACAATAGCAGGGAGCATTTCCAGTCCTGTGCCATAGACACAGACACTTGAACTACCTGCTCAGCATTTTCTGCTCTTGTGTGGCACTTTGAAGCTTTCTATGCACTTAGAGCTGAGGCATGTGGTACTTTCAAGCTTTCTATGCACTTAGAGCTGAGGCTGCAGATCCTGAGTCCCCCAAAGAGAGATGTAGCCCCTTACTGCAAGGCTTTTGATTTCCCTCAGACCTTTCAAGTTATCCCCCCACTTTCCATTGGTGTAGTTCTGCTGCACAAGCAGCTTGGTGCTGATGTCTTCTGTGAGATTCTGCACTGGCTTGATCTTTGCTCAGGTTGTGTCACAACATTTCTCTCAGCTCTGCAGCTACATTTGGCTTTCCTTTACCACTATCCTGTCACTCTAGCTATCACCTATGATCCCTGACAGTCTGCAGCTGCTTTCCTTTGGCCTCACCCATGCTGCTACCCTCTGTCTTCATATCTGCTCCACTCTGAGAAGCAGCTGCAAATGACTCTCTCTTTTCTTCCTTTTTTCCTGCGAGTGGCCTGTTTAGTGCAATTGCTTCTAAAGCCTGACTGCTGGACTGCAACCCAGCCCCCTCCACACCTTCCTCTTCAGTCCATGCATTCCTTGCTCCCCATCTAGTCTTAGGGAAAAAGCATTGCTGTGACCCAGCTTTGGCAGGTAATAATCTCTTCCTGACTGTCTTGTTTTTGCTATCATTCCCTTCACTGTTTACGCTGCTAACTTTGTTTGCTCTCGCTCGTCTTCATTTTTGATACCCACGGCAAGACATCTGGTGCTCAAATCTGCCCTGCTAAGTGCTGAATGGCAGAAATTCTGCTGCAGCCTGCTATGAGCCGTGTCAGAGCAGAGCATGCTAGGCATGTCATACTGTGGGAAAGCTCAGCTTGACTCCTGAGCAGCTCTTGCCAGAGCTTCCTCCAGAGTCACCTCACAGAAAGCAGACTGTCCATCTCCTGTCCTTAAAAATGATCATTGGCAAAGGCATCTTGGAATGGCAGAAAGTTCATAACTGATCAGTGCACCCTGCACACATGTCATGCTGGGTCATACATGCCTGGCAATGCACATTGCTGCCTGGCCAATGGAATAGTCTGGCTCAAATAAAGCACCCTCTATCCCTAGGTAGGAAGTTATTCATTTCCTGATGTCGGCTCTTATATCCTCAGGGATTACTGCTTGTCCTGCTTTAAATAAAATCCCATCTTCCACATGTGCACACACACACACACAGACACACAAACAACACTCAATCCTTTGCTTAGTAACAAGACAGGCGATGGCTGTGGTCCTTCCTCCTCCCAGCACAGCCACACACTCTGTATACAAACTGGTTTAATTCCTTTATCATCCCACACAGACAGATTTCAGGAGCACTCAGCACTTCCTCAGCACTCTTTCATTTTGCTGGAGCTCATGCTGCATCTTTATGCTGTGCCCCAAAGTGACACAATGGGATTGTCCCATGCCCCTATGCAGGGACAGCAGCTCCTTGTTTATCTGACTCCATCCCAGTTGAGTCAGGGCTCCACCTGCAAGTGCTCAAGGTGCTGACTTGGCAGCAGTGTGGGTTGGTCTGTTCCAGGGTTTTATAGCAATTTGGGACTGGTTCCCTGTATTGGATTGGGGCCCCGATTGCTGCCAAATTTTGTCTCTGTGTGATAATTGTTTTGATGATTTGTGTGTCCTGAGAAATGGGAGGATAAAGAAGAATCTAGTAGTTTATCTTCTTTGTGAACCACTAGAAATCCTTCACCATTTTTCCTCTAAACATCTCAGGTTCTGAAGTGTGTCTCGTGGTGTTGGAGCAAGTCCAGAGAAGGGCAACGAAGCTGGGGAAGGGTCTGGAGCACAAGTCATAAGACGAGGAGCTGAGGCAGTTTGGAGTGTTTAGCCTGAAGAAAAGGAGGCTCAGGGGAGACCTTATTGCTCTCCACAACTACCTGAAAGGAGGTTGTAGCCAGATGGGGGTTGACCTCTTCTCCCAGCTAACAAGTGACAGGAAGAGAGGCAATGGCCTAAAGCTGTGCCAGAGCTTCAGGTTGGACATCAGGAAGAATTTCTTCACTGAAAGGGTGGTCAGGCATTGGAAGGGGCTGCCCAGGGAGGTGGTGGAGTCACTATCCCTGGAAGTGTTCAAGAAATGACTGGACATGGTACTTAGTGCTCTGGTCTAGTTGATAAGGTAGTGACTGGTCAATGGCTGGACTCAATGATCCATGATGATGATGAAGGTCTTTTCCAACCTTTATGATTCTAAGAATTCCTTAGTGGCTCCAAAGTTTTTGAGATATAACTGAAAGCACTCAGAAGTTCACAGACATTCAGGTCACTGTCAGTGGAATCATCCTGCAACTGATCTAACACAGGAGAAACTTCAGAGTTCCCAAAGCTTACTTCTTGGTTGTGTATTACAAGAATCCACTGCAAGCACTGCTTTTTGGTTTTGTAGGAATGTAGTTGCTCTGGTGGTGTTCTGTCCTCTTCAGGAGTTCCTCTCCTCTGACAGTGGCACTTTACATGATGCTTGCCCCTCGTGACATAGGCAAAGGTCACTCTCTGGTCTCTATGCTCTGTGGCCAGCAGCATTTGTGAAAAAAGTTCTTGCTCCAGTGCTTTTATAAGGTCTCATACTAAGTAATCCAATCATGGGAAGCCAAAAGTGGGTACTGTTAAGAAAGAAGTTGTGTATTAAACACTTGAATATGCTCAGGTAATCACAGAAAGAAGAAGCTGTCACTCAGTAATTCAGGACCTCTACAAATGCTGTTCTGGTGTGTGAAATGGGAAACAGAAAACATTTGTCAATGTCTTACTGGCCCCTTTCAGAGGCCAGACCAGCCTGCTTGAGCAGAGAGTTCTCTTAATGGCAAGCTGTCAGCTGGACAAACCTCTGGGAAAGAAAAACTAGGACTAGGAAAGAAGGTTAGAGAAGGAGAAAGTGATAATAAACTCATGAAAATATTGTTGCTCAGCATCTTTTATTTCACTTCATGTACAATTTTATTCTTTCTAGGGGTACATGTCCACAAGATTTTGCAGTGTATCTTGGGCACTGTGGAATGGATTAGCACTTTGCCCTCCATTTCATCTGGTCATACAGCTGCTTCTGAGGAGGACATAAGAAGACTCAACCCTGTCCTGATACAGCACATTTTCTGTATTCCCTTGCCCAGCCATTCTTCCACTTTGCCCCTATCCAACCCACTGATGCAGGATATCAAGCAGCAAGGCAGTGGCATCTTTTCTTTCCAGGCTGGTCCTAGCAGCAAAATTGCCATATGAGTGAGGGTAGTTTCCTTCTTTTCCTTCTTCACAGGGCTGACTTCCAAGCTCTCATCTTCCCCCTGTGAAACAACAGGACGAGGTGTGCTCCTTACCTCTTTTGATCATAGAGGGCTCATATTTAAGGCTTTAAAAAGGCCAGGACAAACAATTAAATGCTTTGACAAGAGGGAACAAAAGTCATTGTCATCTTCTATCAGTGTGCTTTGAAGCATGAGATTTGATTATCCCAGTCATAACAATGCCTAATAATCCTGCAGGATAGAAGCAAGGCTCATAAATCAGTATTAAAAGATTAAAACCTTTTAAAAGATCCTTTGTACCCCCCAAGGAATAAAATCCAACTGTCAACAGCATAAGCTCACCTTTGGTTCTATCTGTTGGCTCTTTCCATAGACCATTATGACTGATAGAGGCTCTACAAGGCAAATTTAGGCCAAAATATCTCACTTCATCCTCTACCTCCACAGCCATTAAATTATGTCTGTGGTGACACCTCCACAGTCCATTTGTGGGTTTAGGCAGCTGTAAACAGAGCTATAATGTTACTAGGTTGGTTTCCAGACTTAGATAAGGGGAAATTTAGATTAGATGTTAGGAAGATGCTTTTTACTGTGAGGGTTGTTAGACACTGGCACAGGTTGCCCAAGGAGGCTGTGGATGCCCCAACCCTGGCAGTGTTCAAAGCCAGGCTGGATGAGGCCTTAGAATCCTGGTCTGGTGGAATGTGTCCCTGCCCAGGGCAGGGGGTTGGGACTAGATGATCTCTAAGGTCCATTGCAACCCCTTAACATTCTATGATTCTGTGAATTGGGGCTACAGTGAAGACCCATAGGGTTCAAACAACCAGGACATCCTTTGCCACTTTGGATTTTGCAATGATTTCTGCCAGAGGAACTGTCTCTTCATGGTGAGGAAACTTAGCACACTAAGACGATCACTCTCATGACACCTCCATGAATGATGTCATGCTGGAAAATCCACTGTGCTTCAGCATCTGTTGCTTTCAATCAGGAGTTTCCAGGTTCCCTGGTGACAGTGTTTAAAGCCTATTTCACTGTGTAAAGCCAATGGTTATTTTTTAAATCCAGTTTCAGATTTGCAGTCATTCAATACAATTTTTCTGTAATCCTTACAATACACAAGGAGTTTTAATAAACAACTCAATTTTTTTCTTTCTAAAAGTAAGTACATAAATCCTATTCTTCCTCTTTGGGGGAAATCGTTCATTTGTCAGATGAAACATGCAAAGTGCAATTTTCTCTACAAGGCAAGACTTCAGACTTGCAGAAACAGCTCTGGTTTTGCCAACCTACCTGTGACACAAGGAGTTTATCACTTGGCTGCCCATGAAAAGTTAACATCAGCAGCCATCAAAGATGGCAGCAAAGCTCCTCAGCCTGTGCAACTTGGAACACCTGCTGCTTCCCCATCTGCTTGTGCTCATCCACACTACCACACCAAGCTGGATGCACTTTCCATGGGGGAGCTCAAGTGGAAGTGCATTTCATAATGAACAGCTATCTCAGATAACATAGTTTGTGTTGTACCACCAGACCTCCCACCACATAGAGCTGGGCTTTTCTTTTGCAACTTTTAGTTTCCCTATGAAAAATTTTGTTGGTGAAGAGAACTCCTGTTTGTTTCCTGAGGGGATTACTCATTCAACTGCTGTTGGTTGTTTTCTATAATATAGAAAGTATGAAACAGCAGCCTGACTTCAAATTTGGCAGCAAGTTGGAGTCTCCTTCCATTCCCCACTATTTAAAACAAGCTATTTAGCACTGTAATGTGTAACACGAGCTTCTTGCAAGCCCTAGTTATATTGCTCATTAGTATATGTACTTTAACATGATTTTCAGTGACCCTATGGCCAATAGCCCACTTTTCTTAGAAAGACTTCCAGCAAGACTGCTTGTCAGCAATGTTAAATTGCAAGGAGAAATAACAGGGTTCAAAGCTATCCAAAATGAGAGTGGGGATAGCAATATCCCAGTTTGCCCTTTGCTACTCTGTAATGTAAAAACAAAGGGTGCCACTACTACTTTTTTTCTTCTGCTAATGGTGTACACATAGCTTCCAATGAGGATTTGGGTTCTGCTGTGCTAAGGCAGCTCTCAGAAACAAGCAGCCTAAGGAGTTGTGACAGGCAAAGGAAGCACTTTTAGTCCTGTTTTCCAAATGCTAAAGCAGAACGTGTAGACTTGTCTGCAATCATGCAGGAAACAAAGGGCAGAGCAGCACCTTGGACTCAGGCCTCTGATTGTCAGATCTGCATTTTCACCACAGTCCTGGGCATCTGTGTTTGTCTTTCAAGTTGTACAAGAGGATATAAGACTGCACCAGAGGAGGGTGAGTGCTTGCTCAGGGAGCTGCTTCTGCAAAGCAGCTCCAAGTGCACTGAATGCAGAGCTCTTGGAATACTTTGCAGTCAGCTCTGTGCAGCATGTCAGCCAGGCATGGAATTCACTGCCATAAGAGGATGTTGAGTCAAAGGCTGTAACTGAGTTTCTTGAAGGGTTGAAAAACAGCCTGGTTAGTTTAGGCAACAAGACTGCCTTTCTTTTTTTTGGGGGGTCAGCTGGGACAGGATCCAGGGCTGCTGTGTCCAGGGCTGGGTGCTGATGCTGAGCTACTGAACTGTCAAGACAGAAAATTAGTGATTGTGGTTTTCACTAGAAGAAGATTATTTTTATTTACTGCTTTGATTATTTTTCCCAGGAGTGTAAGAAAGAGACTTTTCTCTTGCTCAGAACTTCAGCAGAAGTTTCTCACAAGACTTTCAGCATATGTGACACTCACTGGAAAAAAAACCAAACCAACAAAGTCACCCTATACCAGGCTAGACAGGAAATCTGTTTGTTTCTTTGCACTCATGTTTGTTTCCACAGGGCTGGTGAATGTGGCATGCAAAGTAGCTGTGATTGCAGCACTGCTAGGGGTAGAGGATTTCAGAATCGTTTTTACTCTAGGGGAAAAAAAAAAACATTAAAAAACCCCACCATTAAAAAACACCAATGCCCCAGAATGAAAAAAAACCAGCATGGGGATAAGTGAGGGGAAGGAAAGAAGAGAGAAAACCCATCCATGAGGTCAGGTGTTTAAGTATTTTTGGACTGCCAAGGTGGTGATCTTAAGTGAAGATAATGTATTATGCAGTGGAAAGCTAATGAGACCAGGTCTGTTAAACATGGACTTGGTGTTACTTAGCTTTGGAGTGCTTCAAATTACACAGGCCCAGGTTGTATTTGATCACAGCTCCCGCTCTGACAAAGTGAGCAGCAGGCTTTTATATAATGTAAGCGATCATATAATGTGGGGAGCAATCCTGCTCCGGCAGGGGAGGGAAGCTGATGACATAATGGGTCTTTTCCATCTCGAAGTTATGTGATTCATCAATTACATGAATTCAGCGGGATAAAGCAGCATGAAAGGGCAATTTCCCTGTAATAAGCCGTCTGATTAACCCTTCCCCCCCAATTCCAGCCACTCCGCTGGGGATCCCGTTCTCCCCGCGGCGGGTCGCGGCGGCAGCGCGGGATGTGCACAGCCCCGCAGCACTGCGGG
>NW_008676379.1:0-298 GCF_000695815.1 Acanthisitta chloris
AGGAACAAGTGTGTGGAAAGGGCGAGGGAGCCGGAGCTGAATGACAGGATGAGGGTGGCTTGAGGCACCGAGAGAAACCAGCCTCGCTCTGCCCCCGGGACTGCTCCTGCGGACCGTGCTTTCTGCTCCTCACTCCGGCTGGAGGATTTAAGGAAGAGTTCTGCGTGGACAGCGTTTTTGTTTTATTTTTTTTTTTGCCTCCTTTCCCCTGCTGTCGGAAGGCAAAATGGATTGGGGACTTCTCCTGCACTGTGCAGCCCTCACCTTCACCCTCGGCCGGGCTCTGCGGAGCGGTGAG
>NW_008676379.1:335-3772 GCF_000695815.1 Acanthisitta chloris
ACCGACCCGAGCCCGGCCGGGGCGAACTTTGTGCCGCGGGAAGGATGCGATGCATTCCTCACCCGAGCATCGCCCGCCCTGGCATTGGCATCCGACTTTATTTTCTGCTGTTTTGTCGTCTTGTATAAAGCAGGCTGCTCGTTCTCACTAGATCAGGACAGCTAATTATCTTAATAACGTTCCGTCCCACAGGCGATTAAATGTCTCTCCTTCGATATCTGAAAGAGAAAGAACACTTTAAAGGGAAGGCTTTCTCTTTCTCCACCCCCACTTTCCTTTTTCAACGCGTAAAATTTTAGATCGTGCCTCTTACTAGCTGTGTGTGTACCTGCGAGTAATCTTTACACGGAGAGCTCTCTAGGGTACCCCTTTCCCAAGTCTGCAGTTTGCATGCAACTTGCACTGTGCCAAGAGAGGAGCTGAGCTTCTCTGTGAAGGCTCAAGACTCCCTTCCAAGAGAAGAAATCCCATAACAAATGAGTGATGTAGCCAGTTTACTGTCAGGCAGCCCTTGAAAACACAACTAATTAAAAGCAGCGTGCTCCTCCTTCCCCGAACAATGCCAGGGCACTGTGAATATTTCACCGCATGATGCATTTTTAAAGATGGTCTAATTGTGGGACTGCTTGACGTTTAGCTCTTGCACATGAAACAGCTCGTGTGAGTCCTCCTTTCCCAACAAATCCTGAGCAATTATTATTAACTAATTATCAAATATTTACTTTTGCCTGACTGGGTTTTCAATCAAAGTAATTAAAAGAAGAGAACACCCTCCACTTACACTGGTATATTGTTTTAATAAGGGACCGCAAGTGGAGTGTCAGGCAAGAGAGAGTATTAAAATTGCATGTTTTATGATGGAAGTTAATCTCTTTCCCAATATGTTTTGAGAAGGCTGCTTAATTTAATCAGGACGAGCTGCTTCCTCCGGTGCTGTGGCACAGGAGTGAAGGTGTTAGAGGCATGTGCCAAGTCCCGCTTGGGGATGCTCTGAGAGGTGCACTTGGCTCATCCCCTCAGCCCAGGTGAGGTGTGTGGGCAGCTGCCTCCCACATAAACCCATACTGCCACTCGTCCTGTACGTCTGAGGAGTGGGAAGGAGCCACCCCATGCTCATGTTGATCATTTCTCCCCATTAAAAGGAGTAGAGTGGGTTGCTGGGCAGAAACCTTCACCATGAGTGGTTAATGTGGTCACCAAGGCCATTAACCTCCTCTATAACCTACCAAGCTTACTAATGGCACCTTCACCTACATGGCAGTATTAGTGTCCACTAAATTAATTCATTAACCTTATTTAGAAGTAATGGTCCAAAGTCATTAGAAACTGCTCTTCCTAATCAAGTGTGAGAGAGATTGCACAGAGCCAGGGAGTCTAGCAGTCCACATTATCTTATTACACTGTCACTTTCCCAGAAGTCGCAGATTAAGGAGCGCTGGTGGTAGTGAGTCCACCTCAGCGTTCTCTGAAGTGACTCTGTCAAGTGACTAGAAGCAGCACTGCTTTATTTCAGGGGTTTAACAGATGCCAGACTCTGCCATGTTGTTTGCAGGGCTGGAGTGGGCTTAATGAGACAGGATCACTTTCCAAGTATGCTTACACGGGGAAGAAAAGGCAAGATTCCCTGAGAGCCCCAGACAGCGGATTAGCAAGATCACCAGTGACAGCTTTTGAGCTTTGAGCTGCAATGCCTTTTGTTCTGGTCAGAGGAAAACAGCCTGTTTTGCCAAGGCACAGTGGAAATATAATAAGATAGCCTTTCCCAGCAACGTGCTTAGCAGTATCTGGGTTTTGACCATACAGCTGAGTACGTATCATCACCTTCCCTGCTAAATTATGGCAAATAATTTCTATAAAGAGTGTTGCTTTATGCATTTTTGATGTGCATTTCCTCGTTCATTTCCATTTGACCTGTTTTTCCTACAATAAAATCCTGTACGTTTATAAATTCATGCTGAGAGCAAGGATTGCCATTTTGCTTTCACTGGGAATGTATTGGAGCACTGCAGCCTGTATATACTATCATTGAGGTGTAGTCTTGCTTTTTAGTGTGGACATTCTTCCTGTCCATAGTTTACTGTCATGTTTTATTGCTCAAAATTAAGCAATCAATGTGCGGAGAAACTTCTTCCTCCCTGAAAGTCTATAGAAAGAAATCCAGAGTAGTAAAAAACTGATAACACAAACCTGCACTGGGCAGTGAAGTGAGTGACTGTGTAGGTTGGATTTCTTGTCCCTTTTCATTTTTCCTATAAACCTTAAAATGCAACCCTGACAATGCTGTCCAAAGGAGCAAGATCCAGGATACCACATTTCACAGTTGCATTTGGTGGTTCTGGAAACTTTTGCAACTATTTTGCTTTCAGAAACAAATCTTTGTTGTTGTTGTTGGGGGGAGGAAGGGTCGGAGGGAAGAGGAAGGGATGTTGTTCTGCTCCATTACTTTGATGCAGTCTCCAAGCATGAACAAACTTCCTTGGAAGAATAGTGGATGATTTCTGCTTCACTAAAGCTACTTTGTTCTCTGCTGGCCTGGGTTTGAAGAGCACAGATAGTTTCAACCTGCCTAGATTTATGGACTGATAAAACAAAGGGAGGGTCTGCAGCAAATGAGCTTGGATCCACCAAGACAATCCCAGTGGTCAGTGACACAGACCAGGCTTATCCCATAGCTGGGCAGGGGGTCAAATGGCATCCCTTTACATCTCCTCCCAGCTTTTCTTAAAACTTCATACTTAAGAAGATTGTACTTTTTTGCAGATAACTGTGTCCCAGGTACCCTTCTGAACCAACACAAACGCCGTTGTGAGGATGCAGGGCCTTAAGACTGCAAGGGGGACTGTTGGAGCAGAGGGATTTAAAAAAAATACTGGTTGGAAACGGGTTCTTTTTGTTTCCTTCTGACTGTCCAGCCGCTGGACTTAAGGATGGGGACGGAGAGGAAGGCCACTTCCTTTCGGTAAAATGTAGCTAACACGCCTTTGCATTAAGGGATGAGGATGCAGCCTAAGTTAGCCTAAGGAGGCTGCGGAGCGTTCCCACGGCCGTCGGGTCGGCTGTGCCCGGCAGTACTGAGACGAGTCTGTTTGCTATCCCCTGCAGATAAGTGCGGCGACACCATCAAAATCTTAAGCCCTGGGTACCTCACCTCTCCGGGCTACCCGCAGTCCTACCACCCCAGCCAGAAGTGCGAGTGGCTGATCCAGGCGCCGGAGCCTTATCAGCGCATCATGATCAACTTCAACCCTCACTTCGACCTGGAGGATCGCGACTGCAAGTGAGTGCGGGCGCTGGGGAGCGCCACGGCGCCACCTGCCGGCCTGTCCGCGGAGCGTCCTTCGGGGGGACGGGCGGTGTGTGTGTCTAGGTGTGTGTGTCTAGGTGTGTGTGTCTGTCTGTGTGTGTCTGTCTGTGTGTGTCTGTGTGTGTGTGTGTGT
>NW_008676379.1:4158-9582 GCF_000695815.1 Acanthisitta chloris
TGTGTGTGTCTGTGTGTGTCTGTGTCTGTGTGTCTGTGTGTCTAGGTGTGTGTGTGTGTCTAGGTGTGTGTGTGTGTGTCTAGGTGTGTGTGTGTCTGTCTAGGTGTGTGTGTGTCTGTCTAGGTGTGTGTGTGTCTGTCTAGGTGTGTGTGTGTCTGTCTAGGTGTGTGTGTGTCTGTCTAGGTGTGTGTGTGTCTGTCTAGGTGTGTGTGTCTGTGCGTGTGTCTGTGTGTCTGTCTGGGTGTGTGTCTGTCTGTCTGTATGTGTCTGTCTGTGCACGTGTCTGTGGTGTGCGTGTGTCTGTGTGTGTCTGTCTGTGTGTGTGTGTCTGTCTAGGTGTGTGTGTCTGTCTAGGTGTGTGTGTCTGTCTAGGTGTGTGTGTCTGTCTAGGTGTGTGTGTCTGTCTAGGTGTGTGTGTCTGTCTGGGCATGTTAAAAAGGTCTTTACAACTTTCTGAGATGTATAAGGTGCGTCTGAGCTGCGCCCGTCCGCTGGGCTGTGAGCGGTGATGCGCGATACGGGGGTGCAGTTAGGGTGAAGCGTCGTTGCGTGTTTGTTGGCCGGCTTGCCTTTGTGAGTAAGTCTCTAGAGTCTGAAAGGGTAGTTCCCTTTTCTTTTGTACTCCCACAACTACAAATAGCCCATGGCAGAGACAGGCCATTTATAAATTGCCAAGTCCTCTTAACACGGAGTTAATCTGGCATTTACTCTCACCCTTTAAGGGGCAGTGGACTGGAGGACTGATAGTCATATTTCCCCCTTCCTCCCTTTGCTGCTGATTTATAGCCAGTACCTCTTCTTTCCCCTCCTCCTGCTCTCCCTGAGAGGAGAAGTGGGAGAACTGAGGCTCCCTTTGCTCCCCTGTCCTCGCATTCCCTTTGGCCATCTGTTTCCAAAAGTGAGAAGGGGTCAGAGCCTCCCAGGAGCTGTTCTCCACTTTTCCCCAAATCTGTAAACTGCATAACTTGCACAAGGCAACACATGGTCGGATCATTCCCCTTTTCAACATACCCCTTTTCAACATACCCTCTAAATTCAGCTTGTTTGTTTCATGAAGAAAATATTTTAGTGATTCATTATTTAAATATTTTTGAGTATCATAAGTTTTTTCATCCCCTTCTGATAACTGCAAGAGAGTTGCTGTTCATTAAAGCTACCAGTCAAGATTGTCTTTGAATGCCAGAAAGATTAAACTCAATAGCCGTTGGTGTTTGACATTTCACAGTAGTATTCAGGATTTTACAGGATTTGGTCCCATAAAATGATGCTCATCATCAGGAGTGGTTTTAACAGCCCATGAAATTAGATTGTTGGACTGAGAGAAGGAGAGTAACTTTACTCAAGCACTTAATTTTTACCATACATGTCTTTGTTCCTATTATTTAATAAATTGATAGCTTAGATCACAGTTATTGTTTTCTCTTAATGTGAAGCTCTTTAATGATGCAGTGTGGTGCATGGTTCCTTTTTTGTAGGTTTTGTTTTTGATATATCACTTATGCATCAGCATTTCAGTACCATAGTTGAGTGATAATACAGGAAAACCCTGTGCTCATGAAATTAAACTGACTCTTCATTCCAGGAGAACCCTGCGCTCATGAAATTAAACTGACTCTTCATTAAAATGAGTTTTTACTGTAGTGGTAGAGCTGCAGCTTGTATTCACACCATATGTTCACACACTGACTTCCCATTCTTTAATTTTTAATGTCTTGTACTCAGGCAATGATTCACTTCCCTGTGTCTTCATGATACCAGTTTTGCTTTTATTCTGTGGGACACTGCTGATGGTTTAAAGTGTTTGTCAGTCTTTGTCCCTTAGATAGAAATTAGGAAATTAAATCAAGCGTATTTCAGTGTGAAATCCTTGCATGTTTTTCCAACTCTGTAAAACCAACATGGTCTTTGGCAGCAGTAAAATGTTGTACAGCTTACAATTAGTTGAAGAACAAGTAATCTTTGTGGCATAGTGTTGTGCTAAGAAGTGCTAGACTAAGCTGAACTGGATCCAGGGAAGGGATTGACTCCCTCCCTCGGTTGCTCCCTTCTCAATGTTCATTGTCCACTCTCTCCCCTGCATTATTTCTTCCTCTGAAATGGAGCCCAGTGCAGTAATGAGATGGTAGTGGGTGGAAGGAAGTCTCTAAACAGGATTGTTTGTCTTGTCTTTGCAGTGTGCGATGGTGATGACTTTACCATTATTTGGCCTATGCTGAAATGCTAATTTTCTAGGCCAGGCTAAATTACTTAGCTGCTACTTTACTTATATTGAAAATTTGCTCTTTTAAACTTGAGAGGGATTGTATTTGTGCAAAAAAAACTTAGGATCAGAATAACAGAAAACTGTTTCAGCAACAGGAATTTGTCAACAATCTCTGTGATCTGAAATTTCAGCATCTCCTTACAAAATTCACATTCCTTGTACCAAATATTGGATACAACAGGAGATTAATGCAATAAAGACATCACAAGATTTTTTGGTTTCACAGCTAAGTATATTTTGTTTTCCTGATATGCTTAGTTTATTATAAACTCAGTCTGCAATCTAGAAATGTGTAATTTAGGTTACACTCTAGTTTATTGAAAGGCTTAGCACTGGAAATTAATAAGCACTTAAATATGAAATGCAGATAGAAAATGAGAGATAAGGGAATTCATGTCTGGGAACGAAAAATGTCCCATACAATTAGAGTAGACTAGAGAAGATTAGCTTGCTGGCCTAGCTCCCAAAATCCTGTTTATAATGCTGTTCATGGCATCTTGGACCTTAGTTAGCATTGAAAACAACTTTAATAACAAGGACCCCCTGAGTCCAGGGAGGGAAACGATGTGACTTTGGTAAGGTTACCTTCTTGTTCCATAGTGCCAACAAGAAATTCAAGAGACCTTATCTAACTTTTAAAAATATTACTTTATATAGAGGGTTAGAAGTATTGAAATATAAAACTGGTGAAAGGTTGATTCTCTGAGGAGAATCAAAAGCAGCACATTTAAGCATTAGCTGTACTGAAGCTGTTCCCAGTCAGTCTCTTTGTATGTTAAGGTTTGGAATTAATTTGAAAAATATGCCCTTGATTTACCTACTTATTATGCTATGCTTTAATGAATAAGTATTTCTCAAATGTCTGCTAATAAAATTCATATATGTATGTTTTTCTGACAATCAGAACCATTTGAGTTGTTTTAAATTTCAAGTAAACATAGTGAAAATTCCTGTTTCTCTGGAGGCATTCCAAGGGACTCAGCTTTCACAGTTTTGAAGAATAAAGGTACGCAAATAATTAAAAATATGTTCACACAAGCTAGGTTCATCTAATAAAAAAATCTTCTACACAGAGCTCCTGTACTGGGTCTTGACAGGAAGTATACAATCATGTCAACCACAGATTGTTATCAAGGACATATATAATTAAAAAATACACAGTCTCTTTTCAACTTTTAACTCTAATTAGTGCTATGCCTCCTCTTCAGGAGCCCAAGAAACAGAAATTGTGGTTGTACTTTGAGAGGAAATTGAGGGGGTTTTGGCCATTTTGCCTTTTCTCAGGCAAGCCCAAATAATAACCATGCATTTTTGGAGTCAGGAGCATGGTTAAAATGAACAGAAGAGACAAAACATATGGCCACATATTAGTTAAAATGCTCCAGTGTTTGCTGCATGTGGTAAATGCTTTTCAGCACTTAGCGCAAGCTGTACGAGTCTCGTGTTGCTGAAGTATCCTACTGTGTAAATGTAGCCATCTTGAATCTAGTAAAACTTTATACCTAGATAATAAACAAGAATGTCACTGATACAGTACTTTGAATTTATGGAACTTTTCCGGTTTCCCAGCAATGCACACTATCAGCATGATAATTTATAATGGTTTGTGACAAATGTTGCTGAGCAAAGAGGTGTGTGGTTACATTCAGATCAGATGTCATTATCTAGGGAGCAATAAAAATTTCACAGACACTAGGTTAAAAACATTAAGAAAATGAATGTGAAGCATCAGAAGAAAAGGGCTTAGGAAAGGTGGAGGGTTGGGTAGAGAAAGCCCAATAGTGGTTTCCTTACTGACAAGTTATTGACTTTGTTGCCAGAGTTGACTGTATTGTTTTACAAGGTTTTCATAGATAGGCCACGCAGCACTGTTGTTTTGTTTGCCGTAATTTATAGATGTAGAGAGTAAATATCATCCGTGCTTAATGCTTATGGAGTATATATGCAATGCTGTCAAATCACTCAGAATGGAAAAATTGCCCATTTTGGAAATCTTCAAGTTGTGGAAGGAGAGATATCATAGATAATTATTCTTTATTTTGCTTTTACCAGGAATTGGTTACACTGATAAGGCTAGAACTCTATAGAAATTGCAGTCAGTTATAGAATACAAAGCAAAAAAAATGCCTGTTTGTTTATATAGAAGAAAATGGCTCTTCCAGATCCTTAAGTAAGGAAGAAAGCATAGGTATCCAGGCCTACAGGGTGAAGCTGTAGCCCCACAGAACTCCTATAGACCTTAATGATGTTAGAAATTCATCCATCCATTTTATTTCTAAATAGTGTCAATGGATTTATGCTACAAATCTGTAGGTACAACAGACTGAGGCTGGTAAAATAAACAGAAGCAAGTCAAATCACAGCTCAACCTTTCTTTAGTTTCTGTAAAGTTTAAGCTTTCATTTGCTTTTGTCTTCATCCTGGTTCCCATTTTTTCCACACGATGAGGTCTGCTTTCTGTAGGCTTTGTGCCTCATGTTCATTCCTCTTGTGCAGGGGTGGTTCAAGCCCTCTGGGTTGAGCTGATGGGGGTAAGAGCACACATCCTTGTTGCCTGTCTGAAGGACATGAAGGACACTGCTGGGCTGCCCATTGAGCCTTGCCCATCAGAAGGGTCCCATCAGCCACACACAGTAGCTGCTTCCTGACTGCCCAGGGGTTAATTTGGAGCCTGGCTCTGCCCTGGCCAGTCCTGAACTGCTCCCACAAACTGCACCAAGGACATCTCATGCATAATGGGGGGTCTGGGCCCAGTGAAGCCCCACTGCCCGTGGAAGCAGTGGGAACTTTGCCCTCCTCTTCCACAGAGCTGTTTCCCATCATTTTTGATAGCTGTGGGGAAGGGTGCAGCACAGGCCCCATAGGACAGTTTGTGACTGTATTAGTCATTTGCATGGCAATTGTCAGTCAGAGCTTCCTGATTCCCTCTCCTTCCACTGCCATTGAGCTTGACAGGCAGAGAGGTGCCTGCAGCTGACAGTGCAGGGTAAGTGGCAGAGCTAGCATAGGAGCAGAGTCATTAAGATCTATGGAAGGCAAGGATTGTGTTTGCGCATGGTTGAGCAGAGAGGTCTGAAGGAGCCAAAGCCTTAGAGTTTTCCAACAGAAATATGGCTTTAATGGCCTGGCCCTACTTCTCTAAGTGTCAGCATGGGGCTTTT
>NW_008676379.1:9621-28027 GCF_000695815.1 Acanthisitta chloris
CTTCTTGCTGCTGATTGCAGCTGGAAGAATGCCCACACTCCACTACTTGCTCTGATCTGGATTAACTGAACCACACAACCCACACATCTGGAGCTGCCACTGCAAACTGCACTGCCCAGGAAGAGGCAGAGGTGGGCAGAGGCCTGGGCCTCTCTCTGTCAAAGCCATGAGCCAGGGCATGGGCACCAGTACATGGGGAAGGCCATACTGGGGCCAAGGAGACATCATCTCCCCCCCCGTTGTCTCTCTCAAAAATCTGTCCTTCAAAAGCTCTTTGGGGTTAGCCAGAGATGATTTGGAAGTACTAAAGGCATGGAGGGGGCCATCTTTCCTTCTGTCCCTAAAACAAGAAACAAGTGTTTATGACATAGTTTGAGATGAGTTGTTGCAGTGGATTTGGGGACCATGTGGTATCTCGTGTTTCTGGGTGCACTTTGGGGGATCTCTGCTTTATATAAAGCACATGAAAGGTGCATGCTGCTAGACCCAGACAGCACTGCTGGTGGCCACTGCTGCCTGGTACCCTCTGTAAGGCTGCAGTAAACCATGCCAAAGAAAGGAATTAACCCAGAGCCTGGGCAGGATCAGGGAAGCAGAAAACACTTGTTGTGCCCCAAATACTTCTTCTCAATTTAAAGATTCTGGATTAAGAAACTATATACAATGTTCTCTTTGCTACAAGATCCATCATGTATTTGCACACAAGTATCAGTTGCAAGTATCTAAAGATAATGCTGCTATTTTATTGTGCTTTTGAGACTAAATAAGAGTAAGAGAAGTTGAAAATTATATTGGGTTTTTTTTCTGATTATACAGTGTAATAAAAAGATTCCTTTGTTGTTTATCCAAGCAGTTAACTCTTGCAAAAGTCTCCATTGTCAAATTGCTTAACAATTCCTTCTTTTGGAGTGGTGGTTTCAGTTTGAGCTTTCTCAGGAAAAGGTATTAGAAAATCCATGATCAAACTGCCTGGCCATAGCTAGAGAGTCTGTCCTGGCCCTTTGTTCAGGGCTGAGATGTGGGATGCAGAGCCTGGTGCTGCACTCTGTGTGGGTATATTCCCTGGCTCTGGAGAGTCTTGACTTGAGTCTCTGTACAGTAGCACATTAAAACTATAAAGTGAGTGATCTGCAGGTACTTCTGTTAACCCAGACAGTTAAGTGAACTGTGAGAATTGTGTCTAGATGTGCTATGACCAGATGCCCTTCAGAGAGGAAAAATTTGAGGGTCAAATATGGATTCCCTTAAGCCTAATCCTTCATCCTTTCTGTGGACAGAGATAAACAAATTCAGAGCAGAGCTCTGAGTCCTTTCTAAACTGAAATGCAGAGTCATTGGTATTAGCCCCATGAAACTCTCAGTATGTTTACAGAGCTCTGAGTCCTTTCTAAATTGAAATGCAGAGTCATTGGTGTTAGCCCCATGAAACTCTCAGTATGTTTTCAGTCAACCCCATGCTGCTCTCTTCTCCACCCTCCTCTCCTGTGCTAATCTAATTGAAACAAAAATGTATGTGTTGCTGAAAATTAGTTTCTTAATTATAGCTTATTGCAAGCTATAACATTGGTTCATAATTTGATAATTATGATATAGAGTTTTTTATACAGCTGATGTAAAACCAAATTCAATTATTTTCTTTTGTAGCATTTCCAAAGAGTGAAACTGTGTCTGAAAACTGGATATACATATACTCACGTGTATGTCTGGATTTATAGATCACACAGAACTACTTGGATATAGGCATATGTGTTACGTGCACCTCTTTAGAACTGTGTATGTATACACAGATTTTTGCCTATATTATAGATTTCTTAGTTTATGTAGAAGTTCCTAAAGTAAATCTACTAATTAACTTGCTAATACCCATCTTAAGGCTGATAATTAGGTATAAAGAGAAAAAGAGACAGGATTAGTGTTCAGATCATGTTCCAAATGCCTCCTAATTGGGTGTTTGTAATCAATCCTGATTGCAAGAGGTAGTGGTTTGGCAGAATAAAGAATGAAAAAGGCTTTAGCCCTACTATTTTCCTGTTAGTTGACTTGGCCATAGTATTTAGGTCAGGATCCAGAGTCAGACAAGGTAATTTTGTCAGCCTTAGTGATCCTCATAAAACATTTTTTTAAAAATCTTTTTCTAATGATATTTTTTCAACAAAAAACTCTCTCAAACTAGAGAGTTATTTTTATCCAGAATCTTAAAAATTGTTTTCAAGTGAACCACAGGAAAAACTTTGTTCTCCTGGCCTCTATTCTTCACCACTGACTTCTGAAATCAGGTCTGAGTTCACTGTGGGTCTTTCATTGCATTGACCTTGGCACTTTTCTCACCAAGCCACAGTTTTCCATCATAAAACCACACAGCTTGGTATAATGATTATTTTTTTATCCCAAGTAACCAAACAATTTTTTAAACAGGGTGACAGATTTCCCTTTTGCACTGTGGGAAGCAAGCACCTGGCCATTTCCAAATAGACTTTTAATGAACTTCCTGAAGGAGATTTGAGAGAAGTTTAATAAGTCACCTGCCAACTTTTTGGGAGCATAGGTCATTTGCTTTTCTGTAGGAATTCACAAAAATGTGAGAATAACCCCCCTTTCCCAAGTCCTAAACTTCCATGGGGGAAATTGATTTTCATGGGCAATATCAAAGGTTTTTAAAAACGTAACCTCAAAAAAATCAAATTTCTGTGTGTTTCTCACACATAAGGTACTGTGGAACTCTGTGATCCACAGAGCTGGTTGTGAACTGTGTGAGCTTTATAATAATTTATTTAAGCAGGAACGGATTGTGCATAGTTAGACTCATCTTGCATGTTAATATCATTACAAGTATTTTACGTAATGCTATAAAATGAAGAATTTAGATGGCTCAAAAGAACCATTGAGAAAATATCTCCATATGTGGAAGAGGCACCCATTTAATGTAATGATTTCTTCCAGAAGAAACTATGCACATCCCAAAAGCACAAGAACCAGCTGTTGTACGGGAGAATCTGGGTCGTTGTCTGCTGTCTTCCATGCTCATGTGGAGTTGCTGTGGCCACATGTCCCATGCCTCCCCTAAATACAGATAGGCTGAGCCTCACACTGAATTAGAGCCTGAGTTAATCTGTTCCTTACACTCCCAGCAAACAGATAAGCTGAGCCTCACACTGAATTAGAGCCTTAGTTAATCTGTTCCTTACACTCCCAGCAGCTTGGGCTGCATTACACATTTGTGCCGTGTTCTGCTCTGTGCCCTTATGTGAAGACGTGGCCCATTAGAGCTTTGGGGTGGGAGCAGGGCTGGAGCACCCCACTGCAGGTGTGGGCACTCACTGACCTTGCAGCTCAGCCCTGTGCTGAGGCCATATCCCTCTGCTTTTCATCTTGGAAAAGAAGGTGCAGTTAGTCTTTTTTCTTTTTTTTTTTTTTACGGCATGTATTAAATTGGAAGTGGGTAACCTAGAGAAAACTAGAGAGGTTTGTTCACACACGAGTGGTTATTGTGCCTCAAGCTTTAAGAAATTCTCCCTCGCAGCCAAAGTTTTGCTCATTCACATAAACAGTTGCTGAAGTCAATTAAAACAACAGACTCACTTATGCAGGGCTAATAGGTAGGACATACATTTATGGCACCGCACAAATGAATAATTGCTTTTTATAACAGTGGTTTTCAGATGCTTGCAGAGCTATTTACAATACAGTAGAAGATCCAGCTTCATACTTTTTTGTCTCCTCAATTAATAAAACACTGTAAATAGGTTATCATTTCTTTTCCAGTTCTTATTAGTGCAGGTTTGGGACAAGTTGCTAAGTGCATGAGTAAGAATCAAAGTTTGCGTTGTTGTAGGATCTTGTGCCAATCTGTCATTAAGCCACACAACTTCTACCGACTTTCCTCTGATGTATTCATCTGTAACAAGGGAAGCAGATCAGCAATTTAGAAAAGCTTTAGCTTGATCACCATGCAGAAACAGGCTATGCTGCCTATTTCCATAGCGATCACTCCACTTTGCCAGATGCAAAATGAGAGGCTTACATCCCTCATGCTAAAAACCCTTCTTAGAGGAAATCCTAGGCTGTCGCTTCATTTGAGTAGCTTTAGCTAAGTCTACAAAAATATGCAAAGGTAGTTCTTAAATAAAAACTCTTTTTTTTTTTTAGCTGTTTCACAGCCATCTCCATAATCTGTTTTGGAGACAGAGGCATAAGATGTATTAACATGGCAGGCATATGTTCTGATTGCTGAACCTTTTTTGACATTCCCAGAAAACCCTTGAGAATATGTGTCAGAGTTCTATAAACTTTATCTATTTGTATATTCATATCTGGGCTTAAATCCAAAACTTCTTTACATGTATTTGCAGCAGACAGTTTAGGTTCATGTCCTTGTGTTTCAGATGGCAAGCAGTTAAAGCAGGTACACATTTTAACCACTCCACATAGTCTAACACTCTAATGCATTTCAAAAGTTTCCTGATGTGCTTTAATAGCACATACACTATATAATGTATGTATATAAAGTAGATACAGGATTACATTGAGCTGTGAAGCAAGTGAAGACAGCTCCACTGATGCCAGTAGAGTTGCACCTGCTAATAGCTCAGACACAAAATACCATAAGCATGTCGTATTATGTTCCTTACTGGTTTCCATTTTCATTTGTCCTCCACAGCTCTACTAGATGATGGCCTTCAAACAGTATAATAGTCATCTTTATCTCATTTCTCTGACATAATTTTCAAGCTCCTTATTACTCTTGAACAGTGTAGCTAATAGTGCCCAAATTGCTTCTCATTCTTCTCATTATACTATGCCATTATTCAAGAAGCCAGTGCTCTTCATCCTTTCCCACACAAATCGCTCTCCCCCAAACTAAACTTAAAACTTACTTCCAAGAGCCAGTCTCACATTTCCCAGGCAATTAGGCTCCTTCTACTGGCTATTACATTTTTACTTTGCCTATTTTTACATGCTTAATTAACTGTACCTGTGTACTCTTTGAGATTTGAATCTTTATACATTTTAACACGCTTAATTAACTGTACCTGTGTACTCTTTGAGATTTGAATCTTTATCTTCTAAGCCTGGTCTCCATGCGCTGATTTTTGAACCAATTTGATGATTTCAATTAAGGTTTTGCTTGTGTATAGTTAAAAGAATTCAGTACACGGTGGGGGATAGATATATTCTAGTATTAAGCTGTCTTAGGTCAGTATTTTTGCAGAATTAACCTTGCTAGTGTCAGCAATTTGTAGCAAGGACTGTACTGCTTTATCTGTATTGGTTTCTAAACTGGTATAGCTATAGGGGCTGTAAAAGCAATGTATAGACATAACTAGTCACAAATGCCAGTAGAGGGTTTTGGATGCTATATTAGCTAAATTTGTCAGTGAAAATTAATTAGATTGCCTTACTGGTTTCAAGCTGCAAATTACAATACAGACATATATATATAGATGTGCATGTTGGGGGACTTACTGGCACATCCATTTTCTCCCAGCTTTTCTTTTCGAACAAAAACTTAGCCAAAGTGTCTAAGCTAAGCAGTTCCTCTGCCTGTTGTAACTTATGCTTTCCAGGAAGGTTTTTTTGAACTTGCCTTACTGGGCAGCTACATAAATTACTGTGGTGTGACCTTCAAGCACCTCGCTTACTCCATGGAAATTATCCATATGCATGCTCTCACCCCGTGATCTTCCACATGATGTGCCAGTTTCTTAGTTATTCCTCCCCCCACCCTTGAAATTACAAACTAAAAACATGCTCATAGGTGTAACCACAGCTCAGCTGATGCTCTGAAATCAAACTCTGAATGCTTTGAAAATTAACGTCTGATCACCGAGTAAGTTTTGCATGTCCCCATATGCTCAGCATAGAAAAAAAAGTATATCCTTTCTTTCTGCATCCCAGCTTCAGCTCTTTCTCATCTGAAAAATACCAGATAGTTTTGATTTAAATGTGTAAAGAAGGGAAGCTGTTTTTCATGGGCCATATTCTTAATTTGTCTAAAGATCACCCTGCTGAAGTTAGTGGAGCACCAGTAATTTATATCAGCTGAGTGAAGGGCTGACTTTACATTTCTGCAGTTCCCTAAAAATTGCCAGGAGAAAGGCCAGTATTGTAGCTGAAACGATGTTAACTCAGAATAAAGTCAGTTAAAGTTTTGCCATTCAGCAAGACTGGACTTTAATAGTTATGCAGAATGGGAAGGAGCATCTTAAAAGTAGGTGGAATAAAGACCAAAGTAATTTTCTCATGTGTACCAAACTTTCTTTCTACTAACAGCTTTAGAGAAGTACATAGGATTGGATACTATGGTACTGTGGCTGTTTACAGTGTTAACTACTGCTTGATCTTGAGATAGCCAATCATTATCTTTGTGCCTCAGTTTCCTTAGAGAGGGTAATATTTCTCTGGTTTTCAAATATCTGTGGATGTGCTCTTTGGTGTTTGCAAAATCCTTAGAGACTGCTGGGTGGAAATATAGTGCAGTATAATAGTTATTTGCCATTGTTTTGTATTGTTCATCTTCTAGCTGGTAATTTCTTTTTAACAATATACTGCTATGTAAAAATGCATGTGGCAATCTTTTGACATCAGAGAGAAGTGTTATCCAAACAAAAATAAAGAATAGGACTCATACTCACAAGCGACATATTATCTGTGATGAGAAGAATCTAACAGACATGGCACTAACTCAAAACTGTGCACCAAACAGCATCCCAAATGCAGGCAATTTCAGATGTGTTCATATTGCCAGCACAAAACCAGGCCATTCTGCAAATGCAGAGTCCCCCAAGGAGTAGTGAACCTAGCAGCAGCAACACTAATGGCTGTCTTCTCATGTGCAGTGAGGGAAAGAAGCACTTTAGAGCTGCCTTGGGCAGCTGTTAAGTTATTCATTCTTAACTTACTTCTATAAAGCTGTTATTGGGTGGAGGCAGATGATACAAAGATTTTGGACCTGTTCAGTCTACTGTGGGGGAAGCATTCCACATCCTTGTATATAGGGTGAAATTCTGACTCCCTAGTTTTGCTTGGACTGAAAAAAATAGTATTTTAGTCTCCGGAAAACCCTTTTTTGAAGAGCACCTTTCTGGTGCCAGTGTCTCTCTCAGGATTTTTCTCAGTTTGGATATTACTTTCCTTCCAATGCACATAGTTCATGTAGGAGAGCAAATGGGCCCATGAGTTTTCAAATGCATTTGTACTGCTAGAACAACAATGAAATAATAAAAAAACACAACCAACTAAAGCAAACAAAAAAAAAACACAACAATTTTCTGTTGTTAGAGTACATATAATGCATGAGGTACTATGCTAGGTCATCTACCTTGTTTCTTAACCTCCTTTCAGAACCTTTCAGGCTGTTTTATGGTTTGCTTGTTCCACCTGATGCTTTGTCCTTCCCTATCTCCTCTCTGTAGGTGATGTGAAAACACACTCTCCTGAGTAAAACACAAGGGTTTTCTTTCTCAATATTGTCCACTCCAAGTTTTGGACATGATTAGTCAGGCCACAAAAAATTGTGAAACTTCCTAAAAATACTCGTATCTCAAAAATTCCTGTTGATTTCTGTTTCACTTTTTGTCTGGTATATCTTGGGGGATTTCCTCTGTGATAATAGTAGCTGGAAAGTTCCACTGCCTTAAAGGAGAAATTTGGAAATGCCATAATATCAGCAGCTGACGCTTAAAAAACTACAACCAAATTTCATTATACTCATGCTAAAAATAATGAGAGCTGGTAATGTTAGATTCTTTCTAAAGTCCCAACTTCCTGATACTGTTTCTGTTCTCAGTCACAGCCCTGAAACTCCCACTCCAGGGATAGACTTACAGAAGTAAAATAGAATCAAAAAGAAGTGGAAGTATTCATTTATATTGATTTTACTGCATGACTAGGTTTCTTCACCCCTAAATGTATGATCAAAACTTTGCAAAAGAAAATTCATCCTAGAAAAAAATCCACCCCTCTGATTTTATCACCCTTTTCTCTGAGAACACATAAAATAGCATTAGGAGTCCTGTTGTTATGGAGGCTACATATTTGTCTTCAAAGCCAGCTTACACCGATGAGAAGAAAATTGATTCAAAACCATTAAATGCAAGCACATGACTTTTGGCTCAGCAAGACTGATAAACAAATTGCTGGCATGTTTGGGACAAAGATCATACTGGCTGCTCCAGAATCCTTACACTGTCCCACTCCTGTCCTCTGGCAGTCCTGCTGGAGATAAACTAGTTGGACTGACACAGAAAAACTTGCTTACGCCGCATTCTTTTATGTGTCATGCAGGCTTATGTTTCAGAGGATTGTTCTCATTCAGATACTGTGCAAAAATACAGTGTAAAGTAGCTAACATTGATATTAAGGGGCCCATCCTTCACCTAACTCTAGCACTTTTTTATGTCTGCATGTCTCTAGTGAAGTCAAAGAAGTCGTAACTTAACTGCTTTGCATTTCCTTTATGGTTTGGATTCTTCCCTGCTGCTGTTACAATAACTGCAGTGAGTCTAATCTGATGTGCACAAGCTGAGAAGTGGACACATAGCTCTAAACTCAGGGGCTGTTCTGAGGACAAAACTAATTTTCGAAATGTTTTTATAAACTCAAGAAAATCTTAATGTCTTTATTCTGTTATTACTTTACAATAATAATCCCAAACTGGGCTGGGAGCTATTACTCAGTGAGCACTGGCCCCTTGGAAGGTTTCAACTTGTCAAGTTTAGCCATTTTTTGAACACACAGAGGAAGTCATTAAGGCACATCAGGCTGCTGATTGCTATTAAACTCTACTGAGAGTTCTGTGCAAAAATCAATGCCATAACAGGGCTACAAGAATCTAATAGACAGGAAAAGCATTTCTTTACCTTCTGGTAACTCAAAAATGGATTAATAGACTTTGTGAAACCTCCAAAAAAAAAGATAACCTATCAGCTAGGGCCCAAATGTAAACCTCTGTGACAAAATAATACAGCTCAGAAAGCTCCAAACATGTGAAAATGGGTTTATAATGGAACTGTCACTGCTGTGACCTCAACTGTATGTTTCTGTGCCGGAAAAATCTCACACATCTGCACATATACTCATGCACATGCTTATTTATTTTATCCCAAGGAACACCTTTTTTGCTGTATTGCTGCTAAGGAACCTGGAGGGAAAATGCTTTTTTAGTGAAGTATGATCTTATATAGCTTTTGCCAGAAAAGTACTACCAGAATTTTCCAGATGAGTTCCATCTCAGCATCAGCAAAAGTGTTATTTAGATGACTGGTGGGTTCTGACTGTGTGGGAACTGCACTGAAAAATGCAATACAGTCTGCTACCAGTTGCACACTTTTGTAGAAGAAATCTTTTTTATGGGAAAAAATGGTTTCAATTATATTAGGAACTTTTATTGTAAACATGTACTCTATAGACCAGGCAAAGTCCATCATCTATCTCTAAGGCCAATTACCATGCAATTATAAACCAGGCAAAGTCCATCGTCTATCTCTAAGGCCAATTACCATGCAATAGCTTAAATTCCAACCATCCGGTTCTCTTCACCCAGAAAGCAAAGTGAAGGCATTCAATTCAATTTTTGATGATAAAATGTTGAAACATCTTTTTGATTTGATTGGGTTTATTATTCTTATATGAAAATGAAATTTTACTGAGTTATATTAAATTTGTTTCACTCTATCATAGGAACATTTGGGTTAGAAGGGACCTCACCTCATCCAATTTACTAATCAAAGGAATTGCATTCTATATAATACAAAAGCTAAAATGAGGCAATCCATGTTAACCAAATATTTCCATGAAACCAAAGGAGACCTAGTTAAGGTGTTTCAGAACCTTTATTTCATGGCTTATGCCAGCCTTTCTGCTCAAGTAAATACTAGTTCGTCACCAGCTCTGCTTATAAATTTTAAAATTCTAGATCATATGCTTTTATTGAAAAGAAGGTTCCCTTCTGGTTTTCCTTTTTAAAAAACATGGAAATATCATGTGGGTCTGACTCATCCTAGGAGGAGGGCTGAGGGGTAGGGCCACAAACATGTCCCTGCATGGTGGTTGCAGGGCCACATTGGGTCATGGTCTGCCCCCTCATCTAAGCCCAGGAAAGACTTTTTTAAAGAAAGGGCATGAAGATAAGCCACCTCAGCATCAAGATTCAGGGCAGGTAGTACTTAGGACCAAAATACTCTTCTTTGGTCCATGCAGAGGCAAGTTTTGCCCAAAGGCTGCAGCTGTCTGACAGTTTCCACCATGTCCTGAGGAGTCACCACTGTGCATCCACATGGCAAGAGCATGTGGTTGTGGCTGTAGCCAGCACGGCAAACCCTCCCAGAGTATCTGGACCCAAGACTGAGATCTGGAGAAAAGGATCAAAAATAGGCTTTTTGTTAAGGACTGTATCAAGCACAGTCAATGAAAAAGCTCTTAGCAAGTGAGTCGTTAAAGCCTGTCTTATTGCATATGGTCTGAACCTGCTGCAGCAAGGGGGCAGATTGTGGACTGTTTCCCCAGCATGGTGCTGAGGAAGGAGGCTCCTATACTCTCATTATAGCAGGGGAAAATCCACTTTTCTTGCATGGATAATTTAGAAGTTATGAATCAGCCTGTTGTTTTTATTTCAGTGGAGTACAGACAAGAGTTGTGTAAAATGAGGCTGCTGCCTGTCTCTCAGGCAGCTGTAGTTTTTTACCCTGCAGCCTCTTTTAATGTGCATTCTTGGCAAATTCTGATGAGAAGCAGTCACAACTGTGCACTGGGATGTTAGAGCAGACCTCATACCCTAGTCATTGAGCCAGGACTTCGCTCATGCATCGTCCTGTGTTTGACGCAGCCGTTAAGGACCCTGACCCAGTAACCAGAAAACTGAATTGGTGTTTAAGTTAAAAGGCCCTCTAAAAATATGCTCTTGAATCATCTGTTTTTGAACAGAGATTAATATTTTCTTGCAGTATATCTAGTTTTTCCAGGTGTTAAATAGACCATTTGCTGTCTGCTGGTCTTTAGGATTTTTTTAAAGTATGTGTTAAAGGCCATTCCAGACTAGCTCTACAGGGTTTTAAGGCATGAGAGACAGCTATCTGCAGAAAAATGCCCAGCTCTCTCAAATAATTAGCAATTATCTGTCAAAAAAGCTTCTGAGCTGACTACAGTAAAAAAAAATACTTTTCATCTTCAGCTTTTTTTACCTCTCTCCTTCCCCCTCCTCATAGCCTCCCTCCTGCCTTTTCCCTAGCATTTTCTGAGCAGCCTTTGCCAAAGGAAACATTGATGAAAGTAACTTTCAGTGGCTGAGCAGTTCCCTCCGTCACCTCCTCCCTGTCCACCCCCGAGATTGCAACAGACGTCTGCCTTTGTACACACCATGTTAGCATCCAGCAGAGGCATTTTATGTTCATTGTTTCTCCAAAGTAAATAAAAGCAGCACAGATGATGCAAACTGGCTGTAGATATCCCATTGCTAGTAACGGAGCTGCGTTGGTAATTGCTAATAATGATGTTTTAGCATGGGAACACTCTTCTAGCTGTAATGTGAATCAGGCCTGAATAAAGTGACACAGATGGTAACATTATTGCATATTTCTTTGTAGTAGAAGTTGAAATTTTACTGGAGAAGTTGGGGGAAGCATTCCTATATTTCGTTCCAATTATTTCTTTAATATTAGCAGCACTGGCATGCTTGATCTGTGAACTGTATCAGTGCCACCTAAGGAAACATCAAGAGGAGTCTGCAAAGTGAGGAGAAGCAATTGTTTCCACTTAGCAAAGGAAGCACTTAGATGCTGTTTGACAGAATTGCATTTGCCTCCTTTGGCGAGGATGACCCATTTTGATCACACGCAACAGCCAAGCAACAGCAAATTTGCAGTAAATCAGACTTTAAACATTTCTGTAGCTGCTAGACTGATTCTGGAGTCTTCTCTTATGAACCAGAGCTCCCACATCTGTACCTCAGTTGTCTGGGAGTGCTTCGTTGCCTTTTTGCAGGCTACAAGCAGCAGGAACACATGCTTTATGGGCCAGCTCCTGGGTTTCAGCTTCCTTTGATGTGTGCAACGTACATGCTCCTCTGGGAATTCCCAACATCCTCCGTGCTTACGTGCACAACCACTTCAGCACCCTGGTGAGTCAAAACCAGTGGAAGCACACACTGCTGCTTTGGCCTGACTGCAACATGTTTCCTTTGAAAGGTGTTTGGAAAGCTGTGGCAGCATGTCAAAGATAAGAGAGGCAGGAATTGGTTGTATTTGCCAAGGGCCTGCCTTTGTTGGCTCTGTCTACAAGAACAGCAACCCACTCTTTTGAACTCTCCGAACTTGCAGCATGTTCATCCACAAAAATCGCTAGCTCACCCAGACCTGGAGTGTCAGGACCAGAGCTGTCCTTCCTGCAAGATTAGGTCATATCATTAGATCAAAGTCCTATTATGCCATTTTACACCACGTGGGTGCAACAACCAGCCAAGTTTCAAGTCCTAAGCACAGGTGTCTAGTAACTGTGTAATGCACTCATGAAAATTAGAGCCATAAGCCAAATTTACAAGCTCAATTTCCTCTTTCCCCAGCATTGCACCTTTCTCATCCACCCTTATAACTGCATTCCCAGTTTAAATTTCAGAAGAGGGCTGCTAATGTCTGAAACTGTCCTACCTTTTCTCTCCCCATCTAGCAGTTCAAAATTGCTCTTAATAATGGCCTTTTAAACAGCTGAGAAGGAGTGATCTACCAAAGAGGCTTCTTCCTGCAAAAGAAGTGCTGCCCAGTATTAATTTCCCTGTAGAGGGAACATGTAGCAGAAATAAGTGTTGGCATGTGGGTAGGAAGCAAACATAGGGTATGGGCTGCATGGTTGCTGTGTAGCTGGAGGGGCAAGGAGCAGTAATGATAAGCAAGTGTCATTTAGAAATTATTATGAGAAAACATAGTGATAAAGCTCAGAAAGAGCACATAATTTCACCTAATTCATCCCTTCAAAAGCTGAGTGTCTCCTCTAAATTGGATATGTGGGCTTCTCCTGTGGCTCATGGAGCAAAAATAAATCCTACCTTAAGACTGATCACCAGGATAAATCATTCTTTCCATGTGCCTTTATCTCTCTTCCCAGGCTACCAAGGGATAACTAGCTCAGAGTAGCTCCTGGGGTTTTAGACAACTATTGGAAGGTGAAATAAATTCCACCCAAACTCCTCAGAAATGGCTGCCCAAAGTGGACAAGAAAGCTGGCAGACTTCGATAGCTGCTGGAGCTCATTTCTGTCATGGTGTACACAGAGCTGATTTCCAGGGTTGGTACAGTATTGCCCATGTCAATGAGGTAAAAAACACCTTGCAACTGTGGCTATTTTTTGTTGTGTCACAGGCTTAATGCACAACAAGCTGTATAACTGGTTTACAAGTGAAAATTGAAACAGAAAATGAGCACAAGGCCTTCATGTTCTGCTCATATTAAAGTAAACATTTTCTTCAAGAACTAAAAGTGTTGTGTTAAAGTATATTACCTGTCAATGTACTTATAGTGTCAAATTGTGTTTGCTTAGGCAGTGTTACCTGCAGCTTCTGTGGCTTGGCTCAGAGTCTGTCTGAATCTCAGTGGGGCAGGCTGACAGACCTGTGCTTGCTGGTCTGTGGCATTCAAAGTCACTCCTGCAGAGACCACAGGAGCACACTGGTCAGGAGTTAGAGATTTTCTGTAGCAAAGAAGATACTTGATAGAATACAGTGATATGAGCAAAATCGGTGAAGTGGAAGGGAGTAGAAAGGAAAATACCAGAGTATAAGTGCACACAACAGAGATTGCCTAATTCAGCAAATGCAACTCATTCATTTGAGCTTCCTCATTCTTCTCTTAGCACATTCTTGGTGCTGTTTAACATATGCTTGAATCCTTCTTAATATAATGTAGCCATCAGCTGCTTACAATTAGGTTCATGCTTAGTAATGTGCCTGAATTAAAGCCTAAAATATTCCTGCTTCAACACATGAACAAGACTGTTTCTGTTAAGATGAAGCACTGCACGCTAGGATTTGTAGTCACTACAGACCACACCACACGGACGATGAAGCACTATGAAATGCTTCCGAGGTTTAACAAGGCCAAGTGCCACATCCTGCACTTTGACCCTAACAATCCCATGCAGCACTACAGGCTGGGGACAGAGTGGCTGGAGAGCACCAGGAGAAAGGGACCTGAGAGTCTGGATAGATAGAAAGTTGAACATGAGGCCAATGGCATCCTGGCCTGGATCAGGAACAGTGTGGTCAACAGGATCAGGGAGGTGATTCTGCCCCTGGACTTGGCACTGGTGAGGCCAAACCTTGAATCCTGTGTGCAGTTCTGGGCCCCTCAGTTCAGGAAGGACATTGAGGTGCTGGAGCAGGTCCAGAGAAGAGCAATGAGGCTGGTGAAGGGACTGGAGCACAAGTGCCATGAGGAGAGGCTGAGGGAGCTGGGGGTGTTCAGCCTGGAGAAGAGGAGGCTCAGGGGAGACCTTATCACCCTCTGCAACTCCCTGACAGGAGGTTGGAGTCAGGTGGGGGTTGGTCTCTTCTCCCAGGCAACCAGCAGCAGGACAAGAGGGCACAGACTCAAGCTCTGCCAGGGCAGGATTAGGTTGGATATTAGGAAGAGAATTTTTTAACAGAGAGACTATTCAGACATTGAAATGTGCTGCCCAGGGAGGTGGTGGATTCACCATCCCTGGAGGTTTTCAAGCTGAGACTAGATGTGACACTGAGTGCCATGGGCTAGTAACAGTGGTAGGGTTGGACTCGATGTCTTTGGCATCTCTTCCAACCAGGCTGATTCTATGATTCTGTTCGCAAGATTGTTCATGTGCATCTATTTGGGTCTGAGCTCAAAACTTTTTCTTAATCAGGGTCAAAGCAATGACTGTCTTACACCAGTTAATGAAGCCCAAATCCTGAAGTTCCTATTGCTGAAAAACTCCCACAGACTTGAAACATGCAAACTGGATGCAGTTCATGGATTCCTGGCAGATTGTCAGGGCAGCGTCCTTAAGCTTATGATGTTTTTGCTAAATTGTGATAAATGCTTCTATGGTTTAAAATTCAGGCAAATAGGGGGGACTGCATTTTCACTTACAGTCTGATTTGTTGCATCTATCTTCTGCAACTAAAATAAGGTGGACTGAAGCAGCATTATGTTAAGCAGTAATGACGCCAGCAATTTCTTTTGCTGAGGCTTTAGCCAGGCTAAGGAAACAATGCTAATCTAGGGTTGTTTCTCTTCTTCCTTAAATAATATTTTTATTGAGCAAGAAGCGGATGTCAGAGTGGCCTTTTGATCAGCTAAAAACAACAGTGTCTCTAAGGGAATCTTTCCTGTTTATTGTATGCTGCTGCATTTGAAAAATGCTGGCCTGCAGTAGAGCTAGACTCCTTAACATACAAGAAGCAGGGCAAAACAGGATGAGGCCAAAATGGGAACTGTATATCACAGGAACTCAGAAAGACAGGAAGTTACAAAACATGTAGAAATTCTTAATTAAAAGTATAATTGTACCATCTTGCACAAGAGGATAATGGCTTTCAAATGTCAGCCTTTGTGCCTGTTCATAATGATAAAGCTTTTGAACCATATGTACTGTTCTTAATTCCATTTCTCATGGCAAGTCATTTAGGATCCATACCTATTCTGTCCACTAAAATCTAAAGTATTTCTTCAGCAGTATATTCAAACAGTAGATTAAAAGGAGTGCTAACTAGAGCAGTGCCAGCTAGGACTACTGCATGGTAGTTTAAAATATGTTGGAGATTCTATTCTAAGCCCTTACTTTCAAGGATTTAAATATCAGCCATAAAAATTCACTCCCAGGATAAAAGTCAGCCAATGAGTGAATATTTAAACCTAATTTGTTAAAATAAAAAGGCTTAATTTTTATAGTTTAGAAGTTTTATGTGTAAAAAGGAATAAGGTCTTAAAACATTTTTTGCAGATCTGTGACTGAAAAGTAAATCTACTTCAAAAATTAACTTAATAAGAAATTAACCCTTAAAGCAGTCAATGGTTTTGTTATATCAGAAAATCAGTTATCATAGAGATAGTCACCAACAATTTACCAGGTTTTAAAACTACTGCTGCACAGTTGAGCTTGGTCCAGCTCTGGGTTGCTAGTGGAAAAAAAACCCATTTGCTTCAGTGATAATTAGTTCAAATGCTAACTTCCTCCTCAGTAAGTTGGAGTCTGGAAGAAAAGCTAAGAGCTCAGTTTGGCAATCACAATGCTTGGTAAAATTGTCATCTATAGTGTCAGCAAAGTTGCCTCCAATGGGAGAAAAACAAACACAGTGCTGGTGTCACCATAGTTGCTCCAGCCTTCCCTAGCATTTTGGTCAGTGTCAGTGCTTCTGATCCCAGGCCATGAGACAGTGTTGCTTCCAGAGTGAAGCTGGTAGCATCATGTTTTATAATTATAGGCACATGACAACAGGAAAGCTATAGAATAAACTGCCATTACCAGATGGTTTGATGTTTTGGGAGGAAGATGTTAGCTGAAAATTCTGCAGCAGCTTCCTCAAGTCTTACCCAGCAGGTGATATTTATGACCTGTTTACAAGATTTTCACATATGGCATTCTAGAGAGGTTTGTAACTTTTATACTCATCCATCCAGTTTATTTATTTTACAAAAATCATACTCCAAAGGTCATCTGTGTTCTGTCTCAGCAGCTCCAGGCCTAGGGAAAAGTGCTGAATGTAATCTCAGCATGAAGTAGTTATATAAATGTGCTTTTAAAATGGTAGAGATTTTTTTTGTCTTGTTCTCATATATCTTAGACCATGTGTCTCTTGGCTTTAGACATCATTTAAATGAGAGCACTGTTTAGCACCTCTTTCACATTCAAATGATATATTTGTGTCCTTTTGTGTGGAAATGTCTGTATATTTTCAACACTGTTCAGCTCATGTGAAAGCAGACAGGAACAAACCAAGGAGACATAGATTATGTCAAAGTGGCTGAATAATACTGAAGTGATCATGATGCATCTATTCTTCTTTTCAAAATCTTCAGAATAAACCCTTCTTCCCATTTCCATCTTCCAAGCAGCAGAAGGAAACTCACTTCCAATGCTTCCAGCCTGACACTCTGCTCTTGGTGTTGGGTTCCCATCTCTAGGCCTCCTTCTCTGCTCCAGCTGATTCAGGCATGGAGGCCAAATCCCATACTGACTTCCTCCTTACATGACAGTGCAATAGAATACCTTTCTTTTTCTTACCACATCTGATCCATATAACTGAATAGATCCCGTGCTAAGTAATGAATTGCAGGTGAAATCAAGTAATGCAAATGTAGCTACTCACAAATGATCAATTCATGTTGCAGGTGCAAAGCATGCCATCTGATCCACTGAATAGATCCTGTGCTAAGCAATGAATTGCAGGTGAAATCACGTAATGCAAATGTAGCTACTCACAAATGATCAATTCATTTTGCAGGTGCAAAGCATGCTTGCACACAGGGAAGCCACAGATCAGCTTTTTTATGTATAGCCTAAAAGTCACTGTAACTGGGAGGTATTAGTACCTCAAAGTTATATTTACTGTACACCTTGCTTTAACCCAGCAGGTAGCTAAACACCACAATGCTGCTCTCTCACTCCTTCCCTCACCCAGTGGGATGGGGTAGATAATGTGGGGAAAAAAGTAAAATTTACGGGTTGAGCTAAAGCCAGTTTAATTGGAAAGAAGCAAAAAATAATAATAATGATGATGATGGTGTACAAAACAAGTGATGCACAATGCAGTTGCTCACCACCCACTGACCAATGCACAACTAAGCACAGCCCCTGGCCAGCTTTCCCCCTAGTTTATGTACTAACATGACACAATATGATCTGGAATATCCTTTTGGTCACTTGGGGTTAGCTGTGTCTCCTCCCAGCCTCTTGTACCCACAGCCTGCTCACTACCTGGGTGACATGAGAAGCTGTCTTAGTGTGCAGCTTGACTTAGTGTAAGTGCTGGTCAGCAACAGCTGAAAAATCACTATTATCAATATTGTTTTTATCTTAAATCCAAAACACAGCACTATAGAACCTACCAGGAAGAACATTACCTCTATCATAGTTGAAACCAGGACACTGTAGAAGACCAGTGATAAAAATTCAATCAGTTGGCTGGATAGTTGAATCTCTTATTCACAAAAGCAATATGATTACAGGGCAACTATTATTTATACAATGTCTGATTTGTGATGTATGTCTATAATCAATTGCAAATTATGTGCTTTTCAGACATCTGCTGTAGTTTATTGTGACTCTGTTGAGGATATCTAATATCCAGTAAGAAATGATGTGTAAGAAATCTGTCACCTCTTTTCTGGCAGGAGAGCCCTGTCATTCAAACAGAGGTTGTCTATCTTCTTATATCAACCTTCTGGATTTGAGGATCTGAGTCTTT
>NW_008676379.1:28047-57018 GCF_000695815.1 Acanthisitta chloris
TTTGCATGTACTAAGCCTGTTTTTTGACCAAGAGGACAAAGCAGCTGTACAGTACATGACAATCAGCACAGCTTTAAACCAGGCATTAGTTAAAAGTCATGAAATAATGCACTTAGAAAAATAACAAAATCCATGTTTTCAAGTCAAAATTGCAAAATTGCTATTTTCACCAGCTGGTAATATCACAAACACTTTTTCTTGTAGGAATCCTACCTGGGGGTATAGACTCTCTTTGCTCTTAGGCATCTGATACACAAGCTTTCAAAGCAGGATGTCTAGTTGCTCATAGGATGCATAGGGAGGTTTGCAATTTCTAGTCTTATGTGAGTTTAGTCAAACCACTACAGTTTAAGAATTCTAAATTCTTTACTGAAGGAAGGACACTTGAAACCACATCTCAGCTGCAAGGCATAAAAGCAGCTATTAAATGGACCTACTGCTACATGTTTATAGGTGTACTAGTGGAACTTGCCTTGGGCTAGACCTCAGCGGGTTAAATTGCCTCCACTTAAACTAATAGAGCCGTGTCAGTTTTCAGCTTTGACAGACCTGGAGTAGTGAGACAGGACACCATGCAGGTCCTACAAGCAGGACCAGAAAAACTCTGTGAGAAGGACTTGAACATATTTCTCAGTTGCAGATTTCAAATTGTCCTTTAAGACCTGAGATTCTCCAGTTGGTAACATCTTTTCCCCTCCTGACAGCAGCACCTGCTTGCTGCCATGCCCTCTGCTACCAAAGTCTGAAGAGTTTTGCAAAAAGGCAGAGAGGAGAGGGCAATTGCAAAGTGTAGATTTTTTGGGTTCCCTGTTGGGTAAGGTGTCTGTCATGGTCCTGTACCCAGGACAGCTGCTACTTGGCTCCCATGAGTCTCCAGGTCTCAGACACATGGTAGAGTGTCACGGGTGTGTTCATCCTTTTTATTTTCTTCTTAGCCTGGTAAAAGTTCTGTTTTCTCTGTGAGAATTTAACTTATGTAGAGACTGTGGGATCAGGACTGCGGCTTACTCTGTTATACCTAATTAACCCTGGGAATTCATTTCCACAACACAGAACTAGGCCAAGTATATAGGTAGATTTACAAAAGAAAATTAAGGATTTGCAATGAAGACATGGAATATCCACAATTACATTTCATATGATACAAAATAATTAAGGGATATAAGCCATAATGGTCCATGGCACAATCCAAGCTCTAATAGATGGGGATACGATGAAATTTACCCATGGGAAAGTGATTTTGTAATTGTAGAGGTGGGTGTATTCCATTTACTTATGTATTTATTTTAGATGTACATTTATATTTGTATAAACATTAAGGAAAAGCATCATTCTATAACCTCTGGGTATTTTTACCATTTCTTTAAAATAAAGAAATAATTACTGCATACTTCTGAAAGAATAAAAGGAAAAAAAGAATTAAAACCCTTGGTTTTCCCCACCCACACACTTCTCTTTGCTTCATATATCCCAGACCTCAGATTGCCCCTCCCTCTGCAAAAGCCTGGGAAAAGATTCACAAGCACATGTGAAAAATGATAGTTTCACATGGTTGTAGTAGGTTCTCATCCTTATTATGTAAATGAGTGGTTTTGGTTTGGGCGTCTCTTGTGTGGTTTTTATGCAGATGGTTAAATACTTAAAGACAGTGGGCCAAATTGCTCCTACTGGAATTTCACTGGCTTTGGCTAAACTACATCAGGAGTTGAAATAGGCCATGGAACCAAAATCTACTTTTGCATATAATGAAAGAGCCAAATGAGTAATGGGATTGCTGCACAGTAGCAGAGAGGAAGAAGCAGCCATCAAGAAATTTTCCTTTGTCTGTTCAGTAATTAATGAAGTACCTGGTGAACAACAGATCTGAGAAACTTCACTTTGCTCCTGTGATCTGCACTTCCTCCAGCCAGGTAAGCACAGAGCTGTGTGTGCTGGAGACTGATTAATTAGCCCAAGCCAGTTGTAAAATCTTTAGGAAACAAGTGGTGTCTGTTTTCTTCTGCACAGGATGCCAAGAGATGTATTTAAAGTGTGAGAGTCAAAGGTCAGTTTGACATCACATACTCTAAGATAGAGCCCTCACTTGGATTCCTGTTTCATGTTAGAAATACTGTCTGTGAGCCGTGAAGCTATTGTACTTGATAAGAGAAGGAGTAGGATTAATCTGCAGCAAGGAAAATTTAGGTTAAATATTATGAAAAATGTTGTAACTGTGAGATCACTTAAGCAAAGTAGCAGGCTGTCAGGGGAGACAGTCAAGGCTGGAAGTGACACTTTTCTATCAGAGCTGGTTGGGAGAATAATTAATAAGCATTTGCCTGTGAAGGGGGAGTGGTTCTGGCTCCCCCAGAGACCTCTGCCAAACCAAAGGAGCCGACAGATCTCGCAGACACGCTGGGAACTAATGCCTATGTACAGATAAAATGGAGCTCTCTGAAAGGACTTTTCCAGCCTCTTCTCAGCTTGTGTTACATATTCTAAATGTAAATTGAATGCAAATACTTTGAGCTATTCTCTGCAAAGCAGTTTACAATCTCCTACACTAAATAGGACCCACTGGAAATTTAAGGGGCCATGGTAATGGTTCATATAATTCTTTAGAAACTAATTGGGTAGCAACAGCAGAAAGGTCTGGTCGAGTCTGTGTATATCTTGTGCTCATTTCATATTTATTTTCATACATTTCTTGTTATCATTTAATATTTCTATGTTTTTAACTGATCTCTTCCACTATCAAAGTTAATGAAGGTGTTAACATCCCATTCAGTGAGAAAATGCATAAGCTAGATGCATAGCTCTAGTTCTAAACATTCTGCTAAGGTTTTTATCTTCAAATTGTTCAGGCTTATCCACTTGCACTGAACCAGTGATAATAAGGTATCTTTCTTTCTGTCTTTGCTCTGGAAAGATAAAATTTGTCATTTCTTAGCATTATATCCAAGTGCAGCAAATTGCAAAACAAATGCATTACCTCTGCATTATTTTGGGGGTGCACTGAGTGTTGAATTCATTTTCTGAATCAGATTACAGGAGGTTAAATCTCAGTCCCTAATTTGTGCGAGCAAAATTGGCAAATCATTTTAACAAGGGGCCAAAGAATTATTGCCTTGATAATAACAGAAAATTTGAACTTGGCAGTTTTATAGTTTGGCTCGTGTCTAAAAAGCTTTAGTAAAGGTTGTTCTCCACTATATCCAGTGGAGTGGTGCTTCATAAAAGCAAACATTCATTTTAACCACTAACAGAGGTTTTGGCAAAGTAAAGGGGGGCACAGGCAACATTGGCAACATGATATTTAATCCACAGCTTTCCATCTACTGCACCCTACAGAGACACAGCCCAGGGAACCAGAAGAAAGAGATCAAAAGGCTTTAAAAACATCAGGCAACAGGATCTCATTTAAATTATTAGGTGACATGCCTTCTTGGTTTTGACAATAACAAAACATATAATGTAGCCTGTTTTCTCCTCTCCCTTTAAGCTGATTTTGACAGGCTGCTGCAAAGTGCATGTAGAAATTGTATTTCTGCTCTCCAGCATCTCTTTGGACACCATTTGAAAGCATGTTTTTGTAAAACAATGTCATATTCAAAGGTATTTGAATCATGTAGAAGCTGGAGGATTTGTAATATGTTCTTAACCAGTATTGACTGAAATAAAACTAATTTGACCAAAAAACCACTCAGAAACCTGCCTTAGGTGAGGCTGATAAGCACTTAGGGAATATAAGAAGGCTTACCTATAATTCTGTTAAGTGATTCAGCTCTCAGAATTGTGCATTTCTAATTTGCATACATATGCTGAAAGGGGTTTTTTTGACTTTCCAACAATTGAAATTGTTAAAACTGTATAAGCAGAGATTTTTTCCTCCTTGTTATTTGTATTGGCTTTATTACAGAAAGATAGATACTGTTCCAACCTGATGTCATACTGCAGAACATTAAAACCTTTCTCCTAAGCTCTGTGTGCAACCTCTATGCTGCTAAATCCTTGTGCATGAGTAGTCTCACTGACGTCAGCAAAAGCAGGGCTGTATGGTCTGATTCTGAAAATATGTCATGTACATATAAATTCTTGCTGCTGTCATTTTTATCTCAGGTTTTGTATGGTGAAGCATATGGCCTGACTGTGAGACTGGCTGAATACTAAACTTCTCTAGCTTACTGAGTAATTCATGTTTCTAAATTGTAGGAGTAGTGGATAGGACTCATTTAATAAAGCACCAATCAGTCAAGACTTATGTACTTAAAATGAAAGAAATGCAAATACAAGGTCATCAATATACACATGATTAACAATCACACTTAAAAGCAGTTTTCACCATGCCTCCTATTCATGGATTTGTATGCCTATGTGTATGAGGGGTGGGCTGAAATGAGGGAAAATGAGATCTCAGCGCTGTTCTGTGTTCCTTTCTTATATTATTGCCTTGGGGATTCTTTTACAGAATAACACAGATATTACAGATTAAGGAAAACAGGATGGGCTATTTTTAGGATTCAATTCCTATGAAACCATTTTCACTTACCTTATAGCAACTCCCTGATTTTCTTCTCATGAATATGTTGGCTAAAGGCAGATGGGCAGGACACTGCAAAATTAGAGTGGGACTTGCATCCTTAAGGATGAAAAGCATCAGGAGACAAAATGCATGTTAGAGAAGAGCAAGCTTAACTCCTGGCTGTAAAGGGCACTGGTCATACTGGATGAAAGGCATTTCACATTCACAATGTCTTGCCATAGTGAAGTTCTTGCTAATGTGCTCACTTCCTCTCGTGTTGCCCCAGGTATCTAAGAGTTCCAACATGGCAAACTGAGGGAGAGTCATTTATAACGTGACAGACTCATGCTAAGGCTGGCAGGGAATATCGTTAACCTCACAAGCCTTGATGTGACTGAAGAGCCTCGAGATCTGTATGGGAGACAAGTCTGAAAATTAACAGCCTCATTAATCAAATCACAATGTTTTGACAACTTCGTGGTGTGTATGCAATCTATCCTGTATATGATTTAGCTAAGGCTTTCATGCAACAAGATGGGTTTTTGCAGTAACTTTATGTGAAAAGGCTCCACCCAACAGCTCAATTACTGGATTGTATGCTGATTATCAGAGTGAAAAAGCATTACAAGCTGAGATTCAAATAGAAAATCCTGCCAGGATTATGAAGGAGGTAGCACATCTCCTTGTTTCCTATTCTGTTTTACTGACTGAAATATAATCACTGTCATCACTTATTTAGAAAGTCTGAGGGGAAGCTGGCCAACCTCTCACACCTGCACTCAGTTACAGAAAATACTCCTCTTCAAAGAAGAAATACTTTGAATCCATTTGCCCAATGTATTTAGTCAAGAGTGAAACTTAAGTGTGGATAACTTGCTGGGGCACCCTACCACAACATACCAGAGCATGTTCCTCAGATGACCTGTTTTCCAAAGCAGGAGGTCAGTCAGGGTAATTCAGAGTAATTCTGGGTCCCTCAGATATCAAATAATCGGTTTCTGCTTAAATACAGACTGTGCCCCAAATCCTTTGTTTTTTTTACTCCTCATAATTACCTATCTTAAGGAGCTAAGGGATACACGGGGTTGCCTCTTCCACACCTAGGGATATATGCAGAAGGCTTATTAATGCTTTTGAGTTTCAATTGTATAAATCCCTCCCTATCTAAGCAAGGCTACATCAATGAGTATTTCTGGGTTATAAAGAAATGTTATTGCTTCTTATAATGTGCTTAGTAGAACAAGGTTCGATATAGTGGCAAGAGTATCAAAATGCTGTATTTCACTATAAATGTTTTGAAATGAAGGCTTACAAAAATGCAGAGTATTTTAAGTTTCTTTGTCCTTCTTTCTCATTGTCTATCTGCAAAGGTAAAA
This sequence comes from Acanthisitta chloris, assembly GCF_000695815.1. Classification (NCBI taxonomy): domain Eukaryota; kingdom Metazoa; phylum Chordata; class Aves; order Passeriformes; family Acanthisittidae; genus Acanthisitta; species Acanthisitta chloris. The sequence goes on from NW_008676379.1 coordinate 33,925, forward strand.
ATTTGAAATCAAAGCTAAAAAGGGTTAGAAGCAAGAATGCAGAGCTGTCAACTAAATATATCTATTTACAAAAGATGTATTGGATCACAAAATTAATGATGGTGTCACTAGTACAGTAGCCATCTCAGTTCATCCAGTGCCTTTGGTGTCACGAGTATGGTAGCCATCTCAGTTCATCCAGTGCCTTCAAACTCTCTCAGGGAAATGCTGATGCCTGATTTGCCAGGCTGGGAAGCTGAGGCACAGTTAGCTGACACTTGGCTTCACTGAATAGTGATGGCAGAGGAACAGAGCCTTCCAGACCAGTGTCTGCCCACTTTCTCCCATCAACTCCTATCTCCCTAAATGACCTGAGTATGGTAGCCATCTCAGTTCATCCAGTGCCTTCAAACTCTCTCAGGGAAATGCTGATGCCTGATTTGCCAGGCTGGGAAGCTGAGGCACAGTTAGCTGACACTTGGCTTCACTGAATAGTGATGGCAGAGGAACAGAGCCTTCCAGACCAGTGTCTGCCCACTTTCTCCCATCAACTCCTATCTCCCTAAATGACCTAACCAAGCTCCATCATAGTGAGCTCCATCTAGGCTCACATTTGCAGCATGAAGTCTCAGCTTTCTCTATAATCTCACAGGTTTATGGCCCTGTTAACTACTGTGTGAATAGTACAGAGCTGTAATGACACAGAAAGTATATGGCTGACTTAACAGGCAACCCCTGGGCAGCCCAGTTCCCTTTCAGTGCTCATGCTTTCCCAGCCAGTTGCTCTCACGAATGCAGGATGGCTCCCAACTTCCAACCAAGTGCAGGTTGGACAGCCACATCCATGCTGCAGTCAAAGATGTGGCTGCAGCATCCATAGTGGTGCCAAATTCTTACCCAGTTAGCAGCAAAGCTGTGGTCACATAGGTTTTATTGTTCCTAGTGGGAACATTCAGCACTGAGCAGAGTCTATGACATTATTAGTACCTCAGCCAGTTAAATAAAACTAGTTCAGACATGTGTCCCTGTGTTGTAATCACATCTCCAAATGCAAGAATAGCAATTTTTGGTGGAGTTTATCACTGCTCTGAGCAGCACCATTAACAAGCAATACTGTGATTTTCCCAGGGCATAATGCTGCATAGAAACTTTACTCGGGTTCTTTCCAGCTGATATATCCTTTTGTTGCTGGCATGAGACCTGTTTCCATGATCCTTGTCCCTGTGGGGAAAAAAAAAGAGACAATCCTTCATCAGTTCCTCTATTATCCCTCTGCTAGTTCTGATCTTTGTGAATTCCCGTGTGGAATTTTTACAGGGGGGAAGATACAAAGGTTTGAAATATTTCTCAAAGTTGTCTGGCTGGAGACAAAATGCATGTTCCTATATTAGGCATGCAGCAATCATGCAAGGACAGAGGACACTTTGTGGTTTCTGTTTGAGGAGAAATGTGCAGTAATTGAGGAAAAGCTAAAATGTGGGAAGTTATATGCCAAATGGAGGAAAATACAATTCAGTGGAGCTGTTTCAGGAATCTGTTCATCACATGTGTTGGTACTGTGAGTCAGGCAGAATCATGCCTCTCCAATGGTCTGTTAGTCTCCTAGCATCCCTTTGTTCAGAGAGAGAGAAAGAGGGACTGCTTTTACAGAGCCCATGAGACCAAATTCAGGATAAAGCTAATGAGGAATGTGTACATTTAATTTGTTAAAGGGTTTTTCTGCATTTTTCAGGAAAGAGGGGGGTTATTACCGTTTCACCTCTGTAATAAAAACCAGGATCCTGTATCTTGGAAATGTTTACAGGGTAACAAAGTGAGGTTATGGTACATTGTAAAAGTTTAAAAGGGGAGTACGCACTGACACCTAGACTCAACAGCATGAAACCTGTGAGCTGTAAGGGTTCGTATTTAAAAATTATGAAAATATTTCAGTTTGAGAAAAACAAGTCATTTGGGCACAAAGTTTGAGATTCTCCCCACTACAGACCCTCCCCCTGACAGGTACTAACAGTTTTATTCAGCGTAGTGGCTGAACGTAATGCATGTGTTCACCTGGCTCAAAGCTGGGTGTGATGTTGGTTGTTTGGGTGTTTTAGCACTGAGAGCACAAACCTGCAGATTTCCCTTTCATTGCCATGCTACAGGGTGACAGTGTCTGGCTGTACCACTGGCGTTTCCCTTTCATTGTCATGCTACAAGGTGACAGTGTCTGGCTGTACCACTGGCACAGGTAGGACAGCTCCAGAAGTGCAGTGTGTGCCCTGCAGTGCAGCACCCTGAGAGCTGCACCAGCTCAGACACAGGACCAGGAGGGTTTGCAACAGGAGGATGGAAGCTATACTGCCAAAAGGAGCCCCTGATTCCTTCTGTGCAAGCCAGACATCTCTGTGAGCCAGCTCAGGAGGCTCAAAGTGAGGAAAGGGATGGGGTATTATCTCATTTCCTTCCCAGACTTCCTACTACTGTTTTGGGCAATTTATACCTTCAAGAATGCATAAGGCAAACAAACCTTGTTCTCCCTAGTGTGTGAAAGCCTGTCTTTTCCATTATTAAATAGCAAAGGAAAGCATGGTGTTATCTTGCTCAGATTCCCTGCATGTACAAGAGAATGCAGCCCAAAATACATTTCATGGCTTGTCTGTCTGGGTTAGTGTGCTACTTGCTGTGAGTGAAGGACAGGAAAGAATCAATGCTTAATACCAGAGTCTTATACAGGTTGTTCTTTTATGCTTATCACCACTAAGTAGACAAACAAAAGTAACTGCATTAATAGATACCTGACTGGAAGTGTAAAAGAAACAAAAGCAATGAAATCAGGATTTTATCCATTTAATTGCAGAGTAAGTGTTTTTATCAGTGGTATAATGGTTTATTGCCTTTTGAAGCTTATTTATTATAATTGATTAAAGAAAACGTAGAGCACCACTCTCTTATGGGTTACAAAAGGAAAGACGTTGCAACATCATTTATGTTCTCAATTCCCTGAGTTACTACAGGTCCCCTTGTTCTATCAGGTAATACATTATTATAGCTCCATGTCACACTGTCTGTATCCCTGAGCAGAAAGCAAGGACAGAAGTCTGACCCATGAAATGCAGAAGACAAATCAACATCATTATCCCATACTTTCTCAGACCCAGTAACTGCTCTTTCCTGTCTTTTTCTGGATCACAGCTGTTGAAGGAGCCTGTACAAGGATGGGAGAATAGTTCTAGGAGTACAGTACTGCTGACCTCAAAAGTGGCAATTTCTGTGTAAGTGTGTTAGTCCTGACTTAGGTTTTGCACTGCCCTGATTCCTACAGGCAGGGGTAATCTCACAGCCAAGCAGCTCCAAACAAGATTTAGCCTTCAGTGAATATAGGTCCAAATGCTCAGCAGTTTTGAGAGTATATCTCAAGAAGTTGCACTGATGAGGGAGGAAAAGGAAGTGGAAAGAAGACAAACTCAGTCCCATTTAATGAATACTTCCTTGACATTTGTGCAGTTCCTGCTGGGGATTTGAGCTGGCATGCATGTGTGCAGTATGGTCCCAATTACTGAAGCCCACGAGCTGTGTATGTGTTTGTGTTGTGTGTATGTCCATTACCCTGCTTGCTTTCACAAGTAAGTATTTAGTATCAGAAGAAAACATTGCAAAATTCTTTAGCAGACACTTGTGAATTCTGCTAGGTTTTCCACTTAGTTTTCCATTTTAAATTGGCATAAGGTGATGCATCTCAGATGTAATGCCACTGAACTCTCTAAATTTGTAGCAGAGATGATGCTGATTTGCTGTGCACATTTTCCTTCCTGTAAGTCATTATCACATGCCTCTCTTTCTAAGAAAGACATTTTTATGAGAGGTGGATCACTGGGGTGGGTTTTTTTGCATGCCTGGTTTGCCCCATGTTTCAGCTATAACAATGCAGTTTCACTAGGCACTGGGTCATATGGTTGACCTCAGCTAACAAGCTGTTCCTGTTTTTAGGCTACTGGGAATGTTTATTGGCCACTGTTTTCCTCCATTCTAAACACATAGTAATTTCTCAAGACCCATATAAATCATAAGGTCACAAAACTCATAAAAACTGTGGCATTCTTTGTGATATAGGGTACAAATGAGCTAACTTCAGGCTTAGCAGCTTTAAATATCTATGGTATATTTTATCATAATATAAATACATTCACTTAAGTTATATATACTTTTTAGTTCAAGGACACACAATAAAATAAATGGCAGTAAAGTTGCTTAATGGGACAGATTTTTATATACTGATGTTTCGACTTGGTGCAGTTTAACTGTGAGCTCTATTACCAAAAAAATGTACTGTAACTGTATGAAACTGAGTTTAAGAGAAATAGTATTCTGTTTGCAATAAATATTAAGCAATCACGTAGTTTATAACAAAATGATGATGAGGGTGATACTGAATTTCCTAATGTAGGTTTCAAGAGCAAAATCTCAGGAAGAGGTCTGGACTAATTGACACACTGGTGTGTGTGTAGTTTATGACAAAATGATGCTGAGGGTGATACTGAATTTCCTAATGTAGTTTCAAGAGCAAAGTCTCTTGAAGAGATCTGGACTAATTGACACACTGGTGTGTGCAAAGCCCAACTATAACCCTATAAGAAGGTGCATAAGTTACCCATAGGAGTTTTATGCATAATGTCTGTACTGAAATTAGACCACAAATTAATAGAAAAGAGTCAGTAGCAATTACTATAGTTAAATTTGCATAGGGGTTTCCACTCTGCTTCCCTGTTCTCATTTGCTTTAGTTGTTTTGAAATGCATGTCTTCCAGGCTGAAAGTTTCCCAGGCTGCTTCTTTGCTTGAGAATGAACTTTGGAAAGAGACTTCTAAAACGATTCAAGTCTTTTTTTGTATAAAGAATATGAAAATATACACACAGAAACACACACACATATGTGCATACACATGTCCCAGTTGCAACACAGAGGAAGAAGAACCTGTGGGACTTTTTCAGGCATCTCTTCAAACACACTGACTAAGATCAGAGAACTGGGATTTGAAAGCACCATCCATGAGTAAACGTTCCTTGCACTGCTCTGAGGAAATATCGTTTAGATTTCACAAAGCCAGGGCTTCTTTAAAGTGCCAACTGTACGTATTACTCATGCTGCTTAAGGGTTGTTTGTTAAAGTGGCAATGTACAAAACCAAATTATTTTGTGCTGAGATAATGGCCCACCAGGAAACATGCAGACGTTGTAAGTGGGTTGATCTCTGAACTACGAATGCTTCTTACTCAGCTTTGTGTGCCTCCTGTGCCAGAGTGTGCTCCTAGGTGCTATGGCCAGGCACTTCATCTTTCCAAGTTTGTGTCATATGAAAGAAGTAAGGAGAGATGATTTTCATCTCTAAGTGTTACAACAGTCTGTCCAAGGTCTTCTCAGCTTTATGAGAGTATTTTCCCAATAATTCCACATATTTCGTAAACTTTAGGACTGTCTTTTCAATACAGAAAAGCCTTGAATGTTTTGATCTCCTTTAGGTAATTCAAACACTTTTTTTCTTTGGTCATAGCTTAAGAGAGTCTGTCCCCTTTCCCTCACTAAAAATCCACGGGGAAAGCTCTAACACATGCACATGATGAAACACTGACAAGTCAAAAGTTTCAAAAACAAAGCTGTATTTTTTCCAGTAACTCCACTTGTTTGTACATATGCTTAGTCGTGTGGCTATATATAGGTTTTAGATACAGTCTCGGAAAAAAATCAATCCATTCATTTACATGTGTCACACTTTCAGGCAAGGAATGCCCATAGCAGTCATTTTTCTCAGTATAGACTAGGTATTTGAAGACACTAACCACTCAGTGGATTTTTTGCTTGGCTGAAGGTCTGGCAAAAGGGAATGTGGTGCAGGAATTGCAACAAAAAGGAACAGCATTGAGAAATACTGAGTTCCAAATGCCTGAGAGTGCATCATTACTATTCTCTTAACTCTTTACTGCATTTACAGGGCTTCAGGATATAGTTGCTATGGAAGAAAATTGCCATAACTTGTGTTCTAAAGCTGATATGTATGTCTACAATTTCCTTTCTCCTTTAGCCTCTTTTAGTTTCATTCATTATGGGTATTGGTCAGAGAGATTGTAGACAGCCCACAAGGGACAAATATCTGACTTTCAAAAGTGTGGAACTTATTTTCCATTCTGAACTTTCACACTATTTGTGAAAAGCTAACATATACCTAATACTTTTAAAAGTCAAGTTCTTCAGGTTATGATTAATATCCTACATAGATCCCAACAGGATAGTTACAAATTAATCAGCATCATTACTCTTAACTCTTTACTGCATTTACAGGGCTTCAGGATATAGTTGCTATGGAAGAAAATTGCCATAACTTGTGTTCTAAAGCTGATATGTATGTCTACAATTTCCTTTCTCCTTTAGCCTCTTTTAGTTTCATTCATTATGGGTATTGGTCAGAGAGATTGTAGACAGCCCACAAGGGACAAATATCTGACTTTCAAAAGTGTGGAACTTATTTACTGCATTTACAGGGCTTCAGGATATAGTTGCTATGGAAGAAAATTGCCATAACTTGTGTTCTAAAGCTGATATGTATGTCTACAATTTCCTTTCTCCTTTAGCCTCTTTTAGTTTCATTCATTATGGGTATTGGTCAGAGAGATTGTAGACAGCCCACAAGGGACAAATATCTGACTTTCAAAAGTGTGGAACTTATTTTCCATTCTGAACTTTCACACTATTTGTGAAAAGCTAACATGTACCTAATACTTTTAAAAGTCAAGTTCTTCAGGTTATGATTAATATCCTACATAGATCCCAACAGGATAGTTACAAATTAATCAGCAGTTCAGAATTCCCAAATGGAGTACTATAAGGTTGCCATTACTTTAAAGCATTTCTTTTCTACTTTCATGGAAAGAAAAAGAAATCAAAACTGATTCTGATCTTCATTTGATACAACTCTCTCTGTTCTTTAGACATTTGAGGAAGCAAACCTGAAGCTTCTATAACCTACCAATTAGGCAGGCTTTTTAGTGAATTCAGCATGCTAACTGCACTGATCCAACCACAAATCATTAAACTAGTTAGGCACATGAAAACAATGTTTAATGAATATAAAAGTGTACAGATAGGGTTTGAGTCCTTGCAGCATTGAGAGCATGTATCTATGCATGAGTCTCTGTAGGCAAATAATTTAGTCTAGTTCTCCTACAGAAATCACACAAACTTATTTCTGATTCTGCATGAGAGTTTGCAGTCCCTTCTTCCAGTCGTTCTATGGCTTAAGAAAACTTCCAAGTTTCAAGCCTCTGTTAAGAAGCTTTATTTGAAACCCACAGAAGCCGTTAGGAATCTTTCCATTATTTCAGAAGGAGCTAGACTGGGCTCTTAAATTTAAAACACAGTATGTGGCTATCTAGGCTTTTTCCCTTGCTGTTTGCAAAATTTCTCTAAGACTGCTGGCACTCAGTCTCTCTCTTCTGTCTCCGCATATGTAAAATGAGAATGACAACTTTACCTCAGAGAAATGTTGCAAAGCTTCACTTACAAACAGATTGGCATACTTGGATGAAGTTGCTCAACTAACGAGAAGTTTTCTGATTGATGGGCATCTCTTGGGAGGTCATAAAAACAAAAACAAAACCATATAGTCAAGGTTTGGGACAATTCTGGTTTTGCTTACAATAGCCTACTCTAGTGCAAGATAGCTGCTTGTGTCATCTTTTTTCTCTCTTATCACCTTGAATATCTTTCCAAATCTAACCATGTCAGATTAGTGGCTAAATACCAAACTAAGCCATGGCATAACCCTCCCACCTGACATGTCCACATGAAAGAAGATAAAGCTTGAGGAACAGTGAGTAATAAGAAAATGAGTTTTTAAAAAACATTTTTTCCGCTTTCTTAAGCCCTTAGCTGTCTCAAGGTAGATAAAGTAACTATCAAACAACCAATAAAAATTAAACTGCATTTCATTTTGTGAAGAACACTGGAAAGTTGGCAAGAGGTAAGATTTTGCAGTGAAATAGGGAAGTGAACAAGTTGTAAATGACTCTAATATCTTCCAGATGGCATATTTTACTTGGGAACTGAGTTTAGAGTAATTAGAGGCATGCGAATTTCCTATAAATACTAAACTTCACCAGTTTGACACTAGAAAGCTCCTTCGTCTCTGAAGTCTTTAAACTGCTAAGTGTTCTTTTTCCCTCACTTAAAGTGGAAGTCAAGGATTTGTAAATTTATCTTATTTGACAGACAGAAACCTTTTCCATGAAAAGATGGCATTTTTCTATGCCAGAAAGTTATGAACTAAAGTTCCTCACTGAAGAGGTTTAAAATCAAATGTTTCTTCCCAGAAGAGGTTTTCATTTTTATATACTGGGATTGTTATATTATAATTTATTACAGTATGTGGCAAGCAGTGAAATCAGTGGAATTTGCCCTAACTTCAAGACCAGATATTTTCACTGGTAAAATGTTTTTTGCAGAGAGATCTGCTGAAGACCTTAGCAGATGAAAATATTTTCACCGGTAAAATGTTTTTTGCAGATAGATCTGCTGAAGACCTTAGCAGATGAATTTTGCTTTTACTTCCCCTAGGACATTGCAATACTGAAATGGCAAAACCCAGTGCATAACCTCTGATTCTTCTTCATTTTCTGCATGACATTTTTACACACATTCCAAAAGTGAATCCTGGTGTTCTCATTTCTGTTAAAGAATTTTCCAGGTTTCATTTGGTATAAATAGAATAGTACTAAGTAAATACAGGGTAAAATATTCTGTCACCACTTGCACCCTCTTTAGCCATATATCAGTGTAAACTGACTTAGATCCATTGACATAAAGGGGCTAATCTCATTTGCAGTAGCTAAAGATCTGTCTACTGTTCTCAGTGGAGCTGTATAGATAAAAGTGCAGATATAATCTTACTTATTTAGTTCAGATCTTCAGTTGTGCCAGTCCCAGGTTTTCAAAAGCATGAGATGAACAACCAGGAACATGTGATAGGATGAAGGATAATCAGATTTTAAAATAGCAATGATTACTTTTATTACTTCTGGGTTTTGAAATTTTATTGGTTAAGGTATGTTGCGTTTCAGACTCCTTTGTTCAGCAGAGAATTAAAATCTTAATTTTAAAATGAAAGGGCAAATCCCAATGCAGTCAATGATTCCAGAAACCAGTGTAGTAGCAAAACTGTTGCTAACATTAGTTGGAATCAAACTGTTGCAGTGAGAAACTGTAGATCTTCATCCATGTCTTTGTTACATCTTTTCTCTTTTTCACTACAGCATTGTCTTGTACTAAAATAGACTCTCAGTAGTTCATTCTTAATGGAGACCCACTGTCAGTTAATGGCATTACTAAATTACTGAACAGTGGCCAAATCCCAATGGCCTTATTCCCAGAAATCTCTTAGGTTGACAGGACCTTTGTATGAATAACTTCAGTGAATTTTGGCCCACAGTGCAGACCATAAAACCACCAGCTCACAAAAGACCGAGGGAAATAAAGGCCCCCCAAACTGACAGTAAACTACAAATTGTTAATCGATTGCAAATTGTGTATTTAAATATCCATCACTAGAGAACTATGGGATTTAGATAAGTCGTTTTCTTTGTGAGGCTTCATCCTCACCATGAATCCACTACATGCAAAACCAATTTAAAAGCCTCATACCATGGACACTGGCTCCCACTTCCCCATTTCTCACAAAGTTTGCACTGCCAGACTGGTCCTAATTCAGCTGTGTGTGTGTCCATACTCAGAGAAATGATCTGTTGGATTTTCTAAGTGATTTGAAAGAAAAAGAAAGAGAAAGAAAGAGAGAAAGAGAGAAAGAGAAAGAGAGAAAGAAAGAAAGAAAGAAAGAAAGAAAGAAAGAAAGAAAGAAAGAAAGAAAGAAAGAAAGAAAGAAAGAAAGAAAGAAAGAAAGAAAGAAAGAAAGAAAGAAAGAAAGAAAGAAAGAAAGAAAGAAAGAAAGAAAGAAAGAAAGAAAGAAAGAAAGAAAGAAAGAAAGAAAGAAAGAAAGAAAGAAAGAAAGAAAGAAAGAAAGAAAGAAAGAAAGAAAGAAAGAAAGAAAGAAAGAAAGAAAGAAAGAAAGAAAGAAAGAAAGAAAGAAAAGTTGCTTCGCTCATCATGTCAAAGACATGTTCACACCAACAGTTGACGTGACAGGATGGAGAAAGGAATCTGCATGGAGAGGACTGCAGTGTGTGATGGAATCATGCATCCAGGCAGGAACACACCATGCAGAACCTCAGGACACTAAGCACACTGGAAAGGGGCTAAGAAAGGAAAAAACCAACCTGTAGTTCCCACACCACCTGGTGATCAGGGCCCTGCTTAGACTTGTTGTGGACAGAGCAATCACTCAGGATCCTCCAAGGGCCACATGCTGCTTTCACCTCCATCAAAGTGTGTTTTGTGGCCCATGTGTGAGGAGTTATATCCCCTTGGTGTAGAAACCTGCACTGACAACCCAGCTACAGGGAAGGTGTGCTGGTTTGAGCTGAAGTAGAGTTAACTTTCTTCACAGAGGCTAGTATGGGGCTATGTTTGGGTTTTGTGCAGGACACAGGGTTGATAATGCAGAGATGTTTTTGTTACTGCTGAGCAGAGCTCACACAGAGCCAAGGCCTTTGCTGCTTTCCATACTGCCACACTGGCAAGGGAGTTGGGGATGCATGGGAGACTGGGAGGAGACACAGCTGGGACAGGTGACCCAACCTGACCCAAGGGATATTCCATACCATAGGACATCATGCTCAGTGTATAAGGTGGGAGGAAGAAGGAGGAAGGGGGGACATCTGGAGTGATGGTGTTTGTCTTCCCAAGGAACCGTTACGCGTGATGGTCCCTGCTCTCCTGGAGATGCTGAACACCTCCTGTCTGTGGGAAGCAGTGAATTAATTCCTTGTTTTGCTTTGCTTGTGTGTGCAGCTTTTGCTTTCTCTATTAAACTGTCTTTATCTCAACCCATGAGTTTTTGTAGCTTTTACCCTTCTGATTCTCTCCCCCATCCCGTTGGTGGGGCAGTGAGTGAGAGGCTGTTGGTTCTTGGCTGCTGCTGGGGTTAAACCATAACAGAAGGCTGCTGTGTCTCCACAAGATGGGTCAGCCTCTCCAGTGGCCATTAGATGGGTCACCTTACAGGAGACCGTGGAGAGCAATCAGGCTGCACAGAGGAGGCTCAGACAGATAGCAATCCAACAGATGCTGAGGTTCCAGGCAGAAAATCAGCCCATTTGGGGCTGTGCTTGATTTTTTATTTTTAACAGCATGTACTTCTTTTTCTTGTTGCTAATAAACTGGGATTAAGGTTGGTGTCCCTCGAGTGCCTGCAGCTCTTAAGCTTTTAGCTCTGGGATACAGATTGCCTTGTGCCACAAGCACTGCAGTAAATCCCACACCTCTAACCCTCAGTAACTAATGGGGCACAAAGCCACAGTGCAGAACAACTTGAAACTCTTTATTTAGATTTCCTCTTGCGATGCCTTCTGTTCAACTAAGATGGAGCCTTGTGAGGAATAAAAAAAAAATAAAATTCTTTATAAAATAAAGGCGGAAGAAAGATACATACTTAGAAGAAAATTCTCTGAACCAAAGATAGTCTGACCAGGGAGCATAATTCACGTCAGGGAGAAACTTAGCAGCTTGGTGCATGTGGAATTAGAGTAATAAAAGAAACAGGGACTTGGAAAATCTTTTCATTCTAACACGTGAATAACCAAAATACTCATAAGCACCCTATAGATCATAGTAGGCTGCAGAAAAATATGGCAAACTCAGATGTAGATTATAGCACTATATGCTCCACTGATTGTTTCATAAGGTTAAATGGCAGATTTTTAGATTTCAGCTGAGTTCTGCGTATGTCTTGTGATGGAAATTTTTAGGCAAAAGGTGTAAGATGTCACTGCCCTAGTAATAGGAAAATGTGTAGAAGCAGAGCGTAGCTTGGCAGGGTGGCTGGCTTCAGCAGCAGGCAGAGCTTTCCAGCACTTCACTTTCTGCAGTATGACATGCTATGGTGCACGTTGAGAACTGAACCCTGATCTAAGCACTGTTATCACCTACTAGAAACTGGAAGTAGAATATTCACCAAAGTCCTTATCCTGCTGCTGCTTGTGTTTTTCGTGGCCCAGTGTTCATTTTAAAGGCATTGCTTGGCCTTTTCCTTGACCCCAAAACTTACGCTTTCCAAAAAAAAGAGCAAGTTTTTCACAATTCCTTAAAGAATTTGTAGAGGAATTCTAGATCTCTTCATCTGTCCAACAGGAATCTGTCCCAGACATTGTTTTACTGAACCATAAACTCAGAACTCAGTAAAGGCACATTGAGGCACCAGCTGAGAGGAGCAGCAAGTGTGTGTGAGCTCTCTCAGTACAGTTCAGCAGTCTCCTACCTGAAAACCACAGACTGTCCTTGCACTGCACAGAGAGTGCAAACAGAAATGGGATAACTGGAAAGACCCAAACAAGCAAAAAGGAATGCTTTTTGCAGGGTGGCATAGCAGCTCCATGAACATATCCACTGATTTGGCCCCTCTTCTGGGCAAGCATCTCCTATTTTCACACATGAACTTGTAGTCTAGTCTTTCACCTGAAACTACACTCAATGCTTAGTGCCATGTTTATATTTACATCTCTGTGCCATAAACCCTAAAGGACTATAAAATTACAAGAAATATTTGCCACACCATTGACAGCAGTAACGGAGTGAAGAATTGCCAAGTGGGAAATCCAAATTTGCAAACTCAGTATTCTGGGCTGTATGCCAAGGCTGTCTGGGCGCTGCGGAGATGACACATTCAGTCTTCTCACAGGGATGCCAATGTGCCAACTGCATCCCTGGCACAGCATCTTCTGACAAACTTATGGAGAAGAACTGCTACCAAGTCCAGAGGGAGATGCAAGCTGCTTTCTGAGCTTCCTTGGCAGCAACTCCATTTCCAAGTTGTGACTGTACTTTCTCCTATTTACGAGACCAGTTGTTTGTGATACACTATGGTCTCTGGTAGGATTTTGAAAAGTGCAAAAATGACAGTAGGATGTTGGTTTCCAAGTATAAACTAGTAAAATCCAGAGTAATTTCATTTTCCTAAGAAAAGAAATAATATACTCATTTACTGCAGCCCGGATATTGCATGTGTGGGAGAATCCAAATCATTTGTTAGCTGCCAAGTGAAAGACATGATCCTTAGAATATGAAGGTTGTAGAGCTGATCTCTAAAGCTTCCTCTTTCCAAATTGTGCTTCTTATCTATTGTCTCACAGCTAAACTTCTTTTCTCTCTGTCAGTAATTTTTAAAAGCGAATAAAAAAAAATGAAAAATCCTTCAATCTTCCACAGGGCTGTATGACCTATAACTTGCAAAATCCATTAGAAGACATCCTTTTAGTAACCAAATTGTGTCATTTACAACTGCACAGCAGCCAGAAAGAGCACCATAAATTACAATTCTGTCACTATAATGGACAATGGAAAGGTGTGGGCAGGCTATTGCTGTAAAGGCAGAAACCTAGAAAAGTGATAGAATATAATTTGAATGGGTTTTTTTGCCTAATTTACTTCATATAATAGCAAAATTGGTACTGACAGGTTACTTATTTTTTGGCAGCATATGGTAGACTTAGTAAGACTATATGATTGTTTATTTTTGAGATGTAGCAAAAGAAAAGTACTGAATATAAGTCTTTTGAGGTTATTTTCTTCTTTGTACATGAACAAAAAGAGAATGTAAAATTTGCTTAGCATTTTTACTTAAATTTTTTCATACTGTTTGAAAATTTTTTTACTTTAGAGGCTTGAGAAATGAATGGTACCTGGGAAACTGTTGAAATAATGTCATCATGGGGAGAAGAGCGAAGACTGTCACTCAGTTGCCAGGGTTTTACGTGGTTGCTGTTTCTTTTTAACAAGCAGTTAATTATTTGAAGAAAAGTTGTCTTGTCAAAAATTCTCACCATACATTTATTCCTAAACTTTAAAAATTAACAGCATGTATCTCTGAGTACTTCCAGTAGGTTTTGCAGGGACCTAGAGCTGGTATTCTTAAGGATATTTCTGAGAAGAACAAAAAAAAGGCAGCATGGCAATTCTGAGGTCTCTTTACAACTCTCCTTCTAACTTTCAAATCCTGTTAGACATATGTCAGAAAGACATTATAGAAAGAACAGAAGTCTAATTTTAAACACTGCAGCTTACTTAAAGTATCTGTAAAATTATCTCAGAAATTCACATTTCTGCTTTGTATTTCCACCAATCTGCACTGGGACAGTGAAGCTAACAAGCTGAGCAATTGCTACTAGAAAAATTAAGTACATAAGAGGAAATGCAGTTAACACAATATTTCACATATGTTAATGCTTACAGTTCCATCAGTGTCAGCTTTATTTTCTACTTGATATACACCAAAGCTGGCACACAATTTTAACTGATGAGGTAATGTCATTTTTAATTTAAGGAGCCTTAAGCTGTCCACTTTAACTAGTGATATCATCCTTGCAGCTGTCTCATGGGACTTCGTGTAAACATAAGTAATGTGCCCTGGATGGTTTGGAGCAGAGTTGTTAAAAATGACATTGGTCATCATGAAGACATTTTTTTCCTTTGATCTCTTTAAAAATGTCAGACACACTTTATTGTCCTGTCATTTCTAGCTCTTCCTTGTATATTAATATGCTTGGAACATTTCAGTGAACAGAACAGTAGAACATAAAGGTCTAAACAAATTAATGGCAACATTTTAATGTCAGTCGTAGCAGGATAATGAAAAGTAAATGAGATTGTCTGGCTAACAGCAACTTGTTAAATGAAAGGGCATTGTGGCTGAGACACAGAGACATGGGGGCAAGGAAAAACCTTTTGCCACCATCTGAAAGAGGTCCAGAGCACAACCAAATGCCATCACCTTCCAGGAGAATATTAGACTGATTCTACAGATTGAGTCTGCTCCTCCTTCCTGTCTGGGGTCAAGTGAAATCATCTGCTCATAAAACTTAAGAACAGACCTGTCTCTGCACCTGCAGCTTCTGCCTCCCATGACTTTCATTCTTGTTTGTATTCCCTCAGCTGGTTCAGCACACCAACCTGCCAGGCTTGCTTTCCTCAGCTGCTGGAAACCAGCTCTGTCAGACCAGACCTTCCGTACTGGCATCTCTGGTGACAGAGCTGAGAAACCCTAAGATGTTGCTCCCAGGCAAACCTCTGCTACTAATCATTGTTGAGTTATTCTATGCTTTTCCTTACACAATCCTTCAGAATTAGAGAGGATTTAGCCCAGTCTGTCCCATAATCACATGCTGTATGAGTAGGAATATTATAACATGCACTTCTTCATTCAAATACCGAAGCAAAGGTGATTTGTATTGGAACAATTTTTGTCTAAGAAAAAGCAAGTGCTGTGACTGACACGTGGATTTTGTGGTTTGCTCCAAATTATTTGTCCAGCTAACAAGGAAAATAACAGATTTTTCTACCACTGATCTGAAACATGGTGGAGTTTTGTACAAAATCTAATGTTTAGGGATTTATTTATTATTCTGTGGACATATGTTTGGAGGACAGCATATGGAAATCAAAGTATTGTTCATAAAGGGCTGCAGCCAAAAAGACATTTTTGAATTCATAACAGAACTTCACAGTTTGAAAAGAATGCTATGCATTATGTATTGATAACAACACTACACAGACAAAGGAACACAATTTAATAATACAGAATTGTGCTCATGAGATTTCCTTTTTTTTTTTTTTGTTAATTGGTTACTTTAGCTGACATTGTCTGCAAGCATAATGGACACCATTCTTCCTAATAGTTCCATGTTGCCAGATGATGTCTACAGACATAATGTAGTCCATTTTAATTATTTCATTTTGCTTACATCTTTCAGCATAATGCATTTTCCAAGCAAGCTAGCATTTTTCTTGATTATCTATGTTGTGTTATGGTTTCTAAATTAATTAGGTCTCCTTCTTTCCTGGAAGTTAAAAGTTTCTTCCTTCCATTTATCTACCAGGTATGATTATGTTGAAGTGATTGATGGAGATAATGCTGAAGGACGCTTATGGGGAAAGTACTGTGGAAAAATTGCTCCCCCTCCTTTAGTGTCTTCAGGACCATATCTTTTTATTAAATTTGTTTCCGACTATGAGACACATGGAGCTGGATTTTCTATCCGTTATGAAGTTTTCAAAAGAGGTGAGAAACAATTCATTCTTATATAGCTTATAATCTGTGATTTTGACTTGCATCAGAAAGTTCAAGATAATTCTTCGGAACAGGGGGAATACATGAAAGTGCTTGAAAGAGAAAATCTTCTTACCCCAGTCATTCCAAGGCAGAGTGTGTGTTGGGTGTAAATCACCATGAATCCAATGGGTCAGCTGCATCTGAGGGTTGACTCCTCTTTGTCAAATGTGATAGTTTTCATCAGCTGTTTGTTTCAACCATCTTAAAACCATTAGCTTTCCTCCTTCTTTTTTTTTTAAATAATTACTATATGATTTACAATGGTACTGCCTTAACAGCACTGTAACCTTCTGAGTCCCTGATTTATTTTGGTTAGTGTTTTGCTCTGCATTCCCAAGAGATGGCTGTGGGCTTAGAAAGGACCAGAGTACACATGGGCAGCAGATGATGTTGCTATTGCTTTCACAAATCATGTTTGGGAGGTAAAGGAGAGAAGAAGCTCACACTGTTCACAGGCATGGCCTGCTGGATGCTTGTGACAGTGAGCACAGTTAGCTGTATGGGGCACAGAAAAAGCCCAGAGAAATGAACAGTGCAAGATTAACCAGACATATAGACACTCCCTCTTTTATAACTCTCTTCCTTCAATAGCTAGAAGGGCAGTAATGTCTTCTTTTTTTTTTTTCAAACACCTTCCCTACAGCTAGTTGGAGATTAATAATGAATATATTCCATTTCTGGAGAATACAGGACGAAAAATTCATAATATATAAAAAGACAGTAAGTTTCATTTTATCAGAAAAAAACAATTGGACTTCAACATCAGCGCTTAGGGTCATATTCGCAAACGCAGCTCAAAACTCCAAATTTCCAATGCACACCACTCCCAGTCAGTGCCCCATTTTCAGAACCAGTTCAAGTTCCTTTTATGCACCTAATCCAGAGCCAGATTTTCAGCTGTGTTCAGAACACACTCGTGGCAGCTGTACTGTTAATAAGGAGCAGCACAGTAGTGAAGTCTCTTTTCTATTGCTATTGCTGCTCTGCACAGTGCTAATTGGGGCCACAGACCTCTTGTTCACCATCTTCCCTGTCTGTAAATCCACTCTTGACTCCCAGAAATTCTTTTGCTGACCTTCAGGGTCACATTTTTTGAAAGAATTCAGCATCCAATTGACGCCAAGCTTTCTTGAAAAATTATCTCTGATTATTTTGGTGTCTTTTGGAGGTTAAACTCTTGAAACTGTGTTTTGATGTTTTCAGAACTGCATACTGTATATATGCAGTACCATCTTCATAAAGAATGAGGCTGAAACGCAAGAAGAAATGAAAGAATGGCCTGTGAAACTATCTGTTTTAGTAACTGAGCATTTTCAAGGAAAAAAGGGTTTATTTATTTCCTAATAGTGTAGTGGCAACACAGCTCTGACAGGAACATTGTGTTTCTTTCCTTGTGTGGTCATTTACATCTCTCAAAGATACACATTTACCATGTTAATATGGCATTATGACTGTGATTTTACACACACAGAAGTCAGGAAACTCAAAATTATGGCTCCCACAGCAACTTTAACTCTAGTTCCTTCCACATAAACTGTATATTAATGCAGGAAAGTTATCACCATGCACAGTTAGAAAATGCCATGCATACACAAAACATACAAGTTATAGTTGCTGTGGGAACGCAGCCCTTTTTAACTTCTGAATAAATGTATATATGCTCTTCCAATTTTGCATTTTAATATCTGTACCAAATAAAGCCGACCGGTTCACCCTGTTGTGCAGGTGAAGCTCAGCTGCTCACACCAGACTAGTATGTTAGGTTTAGTATATTCACAATTTAGCTCATCATTTCCAAGGTATGAGAGGTATGATCCCAATCCCATGGTCCTGTGGTGCTGAGCTGGAGGCTGATCATTCCAGCACATAGTGTGTTTTCACCCATTATTCATATGAAAGCATCCTTCATTTTTTGTAAGAAAAAATGCATTATGCTGCCTTCTAAATTCTAAACTTGATGCTTAAAATGCTGCTCACCATGGAAATTGTAAAGAGAGACCAGTACACCGGTTACCAGTAGTGGTCATGGTCATGATAAAGGCAATATGGACTTTGAGAGTAGAAGCTACCTTCTCATCCAGCTACTTAGCCAGAAAGACACTGAAGAAGTTGAATTCAGGACTAAAACATGAAACCCATTTTCCCAATGTTTAGCCCATGTGAAATGTTCATCATATTGGCTTCAGCAGACAGCCTATCTTAGGATGGATGAGTGACATATTCACTAGAAGAGGATCTACATGGTTCACATTCAACACTCCTAACTTTAGTTAACTAAATTTATGGTGTAAATTGAAAGAACCAAGTGTCAACCAAGAAGGCAAATGGTTTTCTGACTCTGTGACATCAGATTTAATTATCCCTTTATCTTTCTTTGCTCTCTCTGGTGCCACCTCTCTCTCTTTCCTTCAGCTCATACCTCTTCCTTTATTTCATACACATGCACACATGGAGTTTCTCCACTTCAGAAGTATCTGTTTTGTCAGGTCTCTGCTGGAACATTTTCTGCCAGTTTTCCATGCAGATCGCCCCGTGGAGTTCCTCATAGCCTCAGTGTTGGTTTAATTCCTGCAGCTGCTTCATGGTGTCAATAAAGGGTCAAAATCTGTGGAGGGCATTTTAGTGAGTCAGCTCTTCTGAAAACCATTTTTGTTGCGTGCACCAGATTGACTTGAACGTGTTTAAAATAAAGCAAGCTGGTATTGAGATACCATGTGTGAGTGTAAGGAGCCTGAGGATTGTGCACTCTCAGAGCCAGGATCTGGCTGTATTTAATAAAGCAATAATGATCCTGGCTTACATTTTATATTGCATCTTTTATTGGATTCCAAGAGGAGTACAGAGCACTTTATGCTATGAATGGCATAGCAAAGCTATTTTATCCTGGAACAGCAGCTACTGGTGGGAGTGAGGAGCAACAACCAGAATATAACCCTCCCATACATGACAAGTAGACAAGGGAATGACAGGGAGAGAAGAGAAATATCCAACTAATGCGTAAGGGGGTGATTTAATTATAGGCAAAATGTAATTTCCCAAATTGGAACGGGTCAGGTTACATGAGCATCAATATCCACATCTTCCAAAATATGCCACAAAGTGTTCTGAATATTGATGCAATAGCTCAAGCATTTCCTATCAGTGTCTGTTGAAGGACAAAAATACCTGAACTGACTAAATTCATTCAGACCTCTCTCTTGCATGCTGAATTTAGCTGGGAGGTGGCCAGATCTGTGGGGAGTAATATGTTTGGCACATTCACAAGGAAAACATTTCTATAGTGAAATAAGAGTATTCATATATGCAACAAGCCAGACTGTTTTCCTTCAATGATCTGTGTTAAGCATTGGAAATCCTCTAAGGCTCCTGACTACAGTCTCTAAGGATGCTGGGCATCCTCTTGCAAATTGAATCCTCACACATACTCATCCTCCAGCACAGACCTGCCTGTTGCAACCAAACTATGCTGTCTGTGTCCTTCCCCTACTACATGTCCAAAGACCTTCATATGAGTCATCCTACTCAAACTCCCCAGGTCAGCTGCTATCCATCAATGCCCCAAGTCCTGTAAATCACTCTCCATTAAATCTGGAGTGTCAAAAGGCAGTGAGGGTACCTATGCTGACCTAGTGGGAGGATGTATGGGCAGTGCCTGTGGTTGACTCCTGAGCACCTGCAGGTGTGGGATCCACAGAGAGGATTCGTGAGGGACCAAAAAAAAGGAGAAATGTGATCAAGCAACAAGAGAGAGACTCCGGTTTGTCCCCTGCATTCAGAAAGGGAAATCCAGTGACCTGGCATTTTATCCCCTTACATCTTTATTGCCACTTTCCTGCTCCACCAAGAGCACTGTTTGGAGCATCCCATTATGCCATGGTGGGGACACTGGAGAAAGCTGGTGTGTCAACATTGACATTAGGTGACTTCTAGCAACACTGCCTGTAATCACACAGTTTATCATGCCCACACTAAAAGCAACATTTTACTGGTGCACCTGTGTCAACACCACTCAGAATGAGTCACTCACCCTCAGTACATGTACGAATTACCTTTCACATTTAGTTTGTCAAGGAGGCATAGGTCACATCTGGCAGAGTTACTGAGTCAGTGCTCCAGGAATCTGAAACCACTACTCCCTCTACTGAATTCACTCACCCGCTTTCGTAAAAAAATCTATTTCACCAATAAAAGCCTGTCAGCCATAAGATTTAAAGATTTGAGCTTGAAGGGGCTATAATTATTTCTCTAGGGCTCTGTCAAGATTTCTGCAGCTTACACTTTCATTGTTCCCACATGACTTTGTATTTGTCATAATTTTTTCTAGAGCTGGTACAAGTTTTCATATTGTTCCATACAAATTGAAAATTGGAGATCAGACAGTATATGTGAATT
This sequence comes from Acanthisitta chloris, assembly GCF_000695815.1. Lineage (NCBI taxonomy): Eukaryota > Metazoa > Chordata > Aves > Passeriformes > Acanthisittidae > Acanthisitta > Acanthisitta chloris. The sequence continues at coordinate 54,539 of NW_008676379.1, forward strand.
GGGCTTTAAAACCTGACTATCAATAATAGGAACAGGCTGGCTGAATGATTAATGCAGTGATTAAAATGAGGTGTTTCATTGAAAAGCCACCTTTGCTGCTGGAGAGACAATATGACCTAATTTGTTTTCCAGCTAACTGCTTTGCTTAGTAGCATATTGTTAACCCCGTTGATTTTTCTCTTTCTCGTACAGGACCCGAATGTTCCAGAAATTTTACTTCATCAAGTGGAGTGATAAAGTCCCCTGGATTCCCTGAAAAATATCCCAATAGCCTTGAATGCACTTACATTATCTTTGCACCAAAGATGTTAGAGATTATACTGGAATTTGAAAGCTTTGAGCTAGAACCTGATTCAAATACTCCAGGGGGAGCATTCTGTCGCTATGACCGATTGGAAATCTGGGATGGATTCCCTGATGGTAAGAGAAAATGGACTGTGATATGCATAACCATTACTCTGTGGTGGGCTGCAGAAGGCATATTCCCATTTTTTTAAATGTCATACTAGAGAGGTCCTTTCTTGATTTATGTGATGTGAGTTGAATTAAAGAGAAATGGGGAAAACACTCTGTAAATTCATTCAGTAAAGCATGTCACAGTGTGAATGATTTTTTTTTTATAAAATATGTTCAATTTTGAACAGTTGGCTTGGTAGAAACCTCTGTGTTTAGTGGGAATATATGATGAACCTCCTACACTAAAATAAGTTAAACTAAAAAGTTAAGTAAGCCTTATAATGGGTCCCCAAACTTTCACAGCTAACACATGAGTACAGTCCAGAAATTTCCAACAAATTGCAGAAACTGAACTTCAGGTACTGACCCTCTGACTTGTGGAGGAGCTGTGTTACAGACCAGCTGTCAAAGCAGTGAATTTCTTTGCTAGAGAAAATGTGGTGTCCATACAGTTGAAATCATAGTGACTTAATGATTACCCAGGTCAGTAAACAGTCACTGAGTTATTCTTTCAGGTGGCTTCAGTGACTGGGCACTGCAGGGTTCCTCCATTATAGTGCTCTCTCTTCCAGCAGTGTAAGCAAATCCAAAGGTTTTATCTTAATTTGTTAATTTATAATCTCTGATTAGCTGGGCACATGTGTCAGGGTGGGTGTGTTGGGTACCCTTCTGGAACATCTCTGCCATCTCAGTAATTTTCCACTTAGTTGTTGACCACACATGACCTTGTGCACATTCAGTAAGTGCATAGCTAGATATTAGCTAAGCCTGTAGAGCCAGAGAGGCCTCATTTCACCCTCTACCCAGTCTCATATCCCTGTTTTACACTGAGACTGATGAACAAGGTAGCTGCATGACTTCTCTATTTTTTTCATATACAACAATGGGTCTGCAAGACTCAGGTCTCCTGTAGGTAGGGAGCTGTGTACCAGTTCTCTAAGGACCCAGCATGGTATGCTGCAGCTCCAGCCAAAAAGAGACTGTTCAGACTGAACAACCTTTAGGGTACCCAAATGACTATATGAACCATGTAAACAGCTATGTAAAGCCAATTATTTGTGATGCCTTTTTCACTGTTTCTTCATATGGCATAAGCTGATAAAGAGAAGCATCTTGAAGCTGTCCTTTTTCTTCTTAAGTTTATAATTTGTAGCAAAATTCAGTGACTGAAGATGTATGTTGTTTGTGTTGGGCACTAATTACAACTATTTTAGTTTTCCGCTGGTGTGATAACCCCTATTAGGAGTTTTTTTTTTGCTTTTATGAACAGCAGTAGCAGTTTCTACAACTGCTAATCCTACATTAATATTTCATTTAAATGAAAACATGTAACTTAAGGAATATATTTTAATACCACATTTGAGCTTGCCTGTTTTCCTAATAAATCCCTAACATAATTTTGCTTAAAGCTTTTGTTGATGCTGTAGTAAATAGGTATGTGTTTTTAACATATATTGGGATTCTTTTCCTTTTTGTTTTATGCTTAATGAGTTTGTCATGGCTCTTTTCAATCCACTCCAATAAATAGTGAAGAAAGACCCATAACAGTAGCTAAAAGACTAAATTGTATCTAATTGCCTCAGTTAGGATAACAATATAGTAACAGTACAATATTGATGACTGAAACATTTAATAATTGGTTTATTTGTATATAGGCCAAATCTGTCCAAGCTGAATTCCTGTAGAGCTTGCATTTAAACTGACATGTGAAAAGATGATCCAATCAATCAATTTATGTGTAATATAGCCAAAAATAAATGCATTATTGTCAGTGCAGAGGGTTTCAAAGTGGTAATTCAAAGCAGGAATTTCTTGGTTCAAAAAAGTGGCTGAGCCATACTGAAGAGCAATTAGCAACAGGCATTATCAGTATTCCAATTCCCTCACAAACTGTCCAAACCAAAAATGATCCTGACATCCAATAAGGGTGTTTACATGTTTGTAAATATTCAACAGAATTTGAAGTCTGGGAAAAAAAATGTTTTCTTAGATACAAATTGTTGGAGGTTGTGACAGTTGTAGGG